>NW_017298743.1:1360551-1555632 GCF_001594075.2 Trachymyrmex cornetzi
TACACAGCATAAAATTTTCTAACCTTACAAATTTGATACTCAATAATTAGAAATTTTTATCTAATGAATTGTGACAATTTTCACTTGTATGTCTGCATTTTTAATGCCATGTATTAAAATATACACATTCTAAAGTCTTTTAGGTCAAGAATAGTCTTGTCCATATACTTATCGTTTTATATTCGATTCTTGTATCGAAAGGAAGAGAATTGTACTATTGGAATTATGGGAATATGGGACGCCATTTTTATCTTACACTAGAACGTTTTCTATTCTTTACCTATACGCTTATACTTGTCAGTTCTGGCTTGTACTAATTCGGTTCAGTTCAATTCTAGTGCAGTCCCAGTACAGCAACAGAAAACAAACCCTTTATCAGAAAGTTGCTTTAATCATAATATTTCTTTACGTAATAATGCAAAGCGGGTAATTATTTGTCAAGTGCGTCAAAAAGACGTCATTTGACGTCAAAATGACGTCAAAATGACGTAGCTTGCTACCTGGGTCTGTTTATTCACATGTTTTAAAACTTTAAAATCAAAGTAATTAATTGTTATTATACAAATACGGTCTTCACATTCTGTGATGAGTTACAGATTCTTCATTGCCATTGGACCTGTAGATACATACAACATATTTAAAAAGTTGAAAGATAAGTATTAATGTATAATAAGGATCGACAAGATCATATTGCAGACACGTGTATATTATTAGATTATTCAATTAAAACTAGGGAAGCTTTCATCTTTCTTCCTTTTATTCATGTTTCTTAAAAGGAATGTCCAAGTTCACTGCTACTACTTAGATATCATAATAATTGAGCATACTCATGTACAATAATATCTATTAATCACTGAATATATCGATTAAACATATGGAGTGTTATAATATATTTCAGTGCCAAGCAGATAAATAAACCTCGAAAAATACGAAGATACGGAATAACGTTTCAGATAAAAATTCTATAGCCTGAAATAGAACAAATAATTTTAAAATCAATTTTCAATAAAATAATTTTTTATTGTCATACATACCATGATTATGACAATTTATTAAATAGAATTTTATAATCATTTTTTACATAATATTTTCATTATTATCCTGCATATAAGAATATTACAATAAAAGCTAAGAAATCAGTTATTCACGTTATCATATGGGTTATATTTTGACAGATATTAACATAAAATATGAAATATCTCGTAAATCATTAATCTTTGATAAACAAACATTAATACTTAATACATGGAATCAATCAATAACGAGATGAATGAATCGATGTAAAAAAACACATAGTTGCTGTTCGATAGTAATATAGATCCATATGGTAAATTGTATAGTTTTATTGAAAAGCAACCTTGCGTTTTCCTTATACACATTTATTTTTTCATTTGCTTGCACAAAAGTACAAAAAATTGGTAGTTTAAGAAATGTTTTATTTTTTATGTCAAGGTGGACTGTAATAAAGTATAAAATACATTGCAAATTGTCCATATTTCGATATTTCAATTATAATGTTTTTATAAATAGATTAATCAGAGTCTTTGCTATTTAAAAAATAACATAATTACATTTAAAAAATGATCATAACCATTATGTGTCCATATACAATCTGTTTAAAAAAAAACTGATTTTACCATTATTTATTTACTTTCAAATCATACCACTTTTGTATCAAACATTACGTATTTTTATATTTTTCGATTATATAACATTTAAGTACACAAGTAAAATAATTGAAATTTAGTTCATGTCTTCAAACTTTAAGTTTGTAATGATATTTTAACTCTTTGCGTAATCTAATAACTAAAAAAATAAAATATTAACACCTTTATAACGTGATAGTTACCTGTGTTGATTTTCTGGACTTCCTGGAGCTTGCCAATATATACTATTATCAATATGCCAATTTGTAGCTACATTTTCTGCTGATACGGGTTGATCCATTATACTATACACATTACATTATTTTAATGTTAGTTCTTTCTTGAAGTTTTGGAAATCCATTCGTAACGTGCAGACATTGACAGTTAATTAATCTTTCGAGAGTTTTCTTTATCATAGAACTTTGAGTCACGAATTTTGATATTAATAACACATGATACATCAAATTAGTAACACGTACCTCTGTCGATCTACTTGATATCCAAGGGCTTGCCAGATTGTACTGTCATGACAAGAACTTATACCCGAAACATCGTGATCAAGGGATTGTTCCATACGCGCGCCATGCATGTTAATTCCTTCAGAACTTCATATATATTTATTAGTTAATAATATTTAGTTTTCTTTATCATAGAACTTTGAGTCATGAATTTTGATATTAGTAACACTTTGATACATCAAATTAGTAACACGTACCTTTGTCGATCTACTTGATACCCAAGAGGTTGCCAGTTTGTACTGTCATGACAAGAACTTATACCCGAAACATCGTGATCAAGAGATTGTTCCATACGCGCGCCATGCATGTTAATTCCTTCAGAACTTTATATATATCCATTAGTTAATATTATTTAGTTTTCTTTATCATAGAACTTTGAGTCACGAATTTTGATATTAGTAACACTTGATACATCAAATTAGTATCACGTACCTTTGTCGATCTACTTGATATCCAAGTGCTGGCCAGTTTGTGTTGTCATGACAAGAACTTATACCCGAAACATCGTGATCAAGGGATTGTTCCATACACGCGTCATGCACGTTAATTCCTTCAGAACTTTATATATATTCATTAGTAAATATTATTTAGTTTGGTCATAAATATAACATTCAAATCATATTTGTTAAATGTTTGACTCAAAATTATAAAATTTTTATCGTTACTTGTTAAATGTTCAATTCTGTTGTTTGTAATAGAATATATTAATCCTTCTAGATGAATAAAATATACTGATATTAGTATCATTTACCTCTGTTGATTTTCTTTATTTTCGAGATCATGCCAATGTGTACTTTCATGATGATGACGTGTAGCCATATTTTCTGCTTCTACATTTTGTTGCATTATTCTATACTCTCTATTACCTGCAGCTGTTTCTTCAAATTTTGAATTTTCATTTATATGATATTGACTGTGAGATCTTAAGTCATCTGTTCCTGTACTGATATAAAATACACTAATATTATAAATGCAATAGGTGCAGCTTGCGATTAAGGTTATCATATCTAATGTGAAATGTTCACATGTAACAATGAATTTGCAACTTCTTTTTTCATCGCAGGTTGTAATTCTTGCCAATGAAATGTTTTTAGATGAATCTTAAGTATGGTTTATATAGGCATTTAATTGAGACCTTACAAAATCTACATTTTGCAATATATAACTTCGTTTTGTCGAAATATAGTCATACAAAATTATGGTCAAATTTCCATTTTAAGCGATTCCCTGGTGAACATTTTTCTCAGAATTTTATACATAATTTCCAGAATTTCTATATAATTTTATAACTTTCTCATTTTTTTTATACGAATTGGAGAATTTCTCAGAAAATCTACACTTTTTCTTAGAATTTGTCATATATTTTAATTATAAAACATCGTAAGATTTCTAAGATTTTTTGTAAGTATATTTTCTGATGATATGTTATAAAATCTAAAAAATTTAAAAATATTCCTAAAAAATTATGGGATGAGAAATTCCAGATTATTTCAGAATTCTCTTGTATGAAAAATTCTGAAAGATGTAAACTTTCTTAGAATTTCTGAGTATCGCAGAAAAATGTTCCAATTCGTATAAAAATCTTAAAAAAATTTTCGCCAGGGTCTTCTTTATTGTATTTTTCATGTTTGTGTGTTATAAATGTTTTTTTATCATTATATATATATATATATATATATATATCATCATTATCTCTATATGTTGATCAAATACTTTATAAATTTTATGACACCATTTGCACTGTTTATTAGAATTGTTTAATTTAAGAAAATATTCCCACATTCAATGGTCTGATCCTTCTAGAGCTGCCATTACATCCGCACAGTATCGCGACGTGGTATTAAATATAAAATACTGACTAAACCAAAGGAAATGTTCGGAGAAGCTGTTTTGGAAATATTGATGATAGGAGAGAGAGTGAAATGTATAATTTTTCATTTATATATAAAGATTATTGATTGAATCTTTCAGTTCAGTAAGGCGAATCAGTTCATACAATTTAATTCCTACTTATTCTGTTGTCACTCAATGAGGTTAAGGTTAACATCATATATTTTACACATCTTGATCCGAAAATAAAGTTTAACAGTCGAAATTGTTACAAGTTTATAAAATTTGGAGATATATTTCTTGATTTTTTACTACAGGCTACTACAACATCGTTTATCACCGTCCATTGTAATAAACGTTGAAGTAAATAGATTAAATTAAGTGATATACTAAAATTTTAAATTCGTATTAAAGTGTACATAATATATTAACAATTTAAGAAAAGTGAAACATTAATATTTTAATTGCATTATAGTCACCTTTGCTGATTCTCTCGATTTCCAAGAACTTGTCTATTTAAATTATCATGATGGGAACTTGAATTTGTATTTCCATCAGCTATAGATTGTTGTGTTATTCTGTTCACGTTATTATCTTTAGGTGCTTCCCGAGATTTTAAACGTTGATCTTCTTTTAAACAAATGTGAAATATTAAGCAATCTGTTCCGTAAAATATATCTATTTTATCATCACAATATTTGCATGATGCAATAAGTAATTCCACGTTGATTTCAAAATTTGACGATACAAACATATCCGTAATTCCTTTTCGAACAGTATCTCTTATTTCTTGTTTATGTTTTTCTCGCAGATGGTCCCTTAGAAGTGGTATATGTGATTCATGAAATAAATCTCCACAAAATTTACATTTTTCTTCGTATAAGTCTAATTTGTCGAAGTATCGCCACAACAAGTCATTGTCTTCTATCCATTTTAAGCGGTCTTCTTCATGGTATTTGCCATGCTCGTGGTAAAGATGTCCTTTTATTATCGGTATTAAATTTTTCGTATTAGTTTCATACATTTTGGGACATCTATTTATATTGCACAGTAGAAAATCGTCTAACTTAAGAAGATGTTGCCATATCCAACTGTCTGCTTTTTCTAGAGATGCCATTATATCCTCTCAGTGTCGTGATATGTTACTAAATGCGAAGTAGCGATTATGCCAAGGAAAATATTCGAAGAAACTGTTTAGGAACGGTCAATAAAGAGAAAGAGAGAGGGGGGGAAAGAGAGAGAGAGAGGGGGAGAGAGAGAGAAGGAGAGGGAGGGAGGGAGGGAGGGGGAGAGAGAGAGAGAGAGAGAAATATGTAATTTTTCACTAAAGTAAACATTACTGTTTTGATTGAATTTTTCGGTTAAGAGTCACGAAGTTTTAATTCTGCTTATTTGATTTTTATTGTTAAACGTTTAAATTAAAATTAATATTATTTATTTTACTCATTTTTTGATTAGAAAATAAAGTTTAGCCATTAAAATTTGTACATCGTTCAAAATTTGAAAATATATTTCTTGATATTCTCTGTATGATTGTTACAACGTTGAACATCACAGTTGTAATAAACACAGAAGTGAATAAATTAATTTAAGCCATAAATTAAAAATAAAACTACAGAAAAGGGGAGTAACTGTCGACGTTGACATAATATATGTAGTCAAGGTTATGTTCCTGAGTAATCTCCAATAGGTTTTCGCTGGCGCTTGTCCTTTGTTAAAAAATTATTAAGTATCAAATTGATAATTACTTCCCCACTTTGCGTGGAAAGTAGACTTTAAGCATGAGTGGGGGGGGGGGGGGGGAGGTAGACCAAGTATGAGCAGTATTGGCAAACGACTTCCTACAAAAGTTGTATGCCCTTATATGTATGTAAAAACCGTTGTACATAGGCCGTATCGTCGGAAGCGTCGTAA
Source organism: Trachymyrmex cornetzi (assembly GCF_001594075.2). NCBI lineage: Eukaryota > Metazoa > Arthropoda > Insecta > Hymenoptera > Formicidae > Trachymyrmex > Trachymyrmex cornetzi. The sequence continues at coordinate 1,366,460 of NW_017298743.1, forward strand.
GCATCATGCGACTTTAAAAGTGAAACATCGGATTGGTTAAAGCAACATGCTTGCGACTTGCCACTTCTACGATACGACCAATGAAGAATGGCCTTATGAGGTGTACCTAGTTTCGTGTGGAGATTCGTGCGCTTCTAGTCGGTTTACCCCTTCCCTCCCTCAATGCTCAGAGTCATCGACTTTCAAAGTAATAGATACTTCTTTCGAAAACGATATTAAGTCTTAAGAAAAGTAAAATTGCTGCTTAAATGTTATGTGCTGTGTTTATTTCTGAATTATATTTTACAAAGTTTACAATTCGATTATATGTATACGTAAAATATTTGATAGGTTCACATAATATAAGAGCTTTAATGATACATTTAAAAATATATAAGTACTAAAAACACATGAAATCGTTTATTTCATTACCACTTTCCATAATTAATTCATTTTAATGGTTTATTAATTTCATCGTAACTTACTGTAGGGTATTATTAAAGTTAAAAAATTTACATTTAACTTTATCGATTTTACTTCTAAATAAAAAATAAGAATAAATATTGAATACTATTACTTGTAAATCATGCTCATAAACTAATCCAGAAAGTAAGAATAAGCGCGATTGCATATGTAAAGACAACGCGAATATTAAGATATTTAATAATCAGCATAAAATATTGTTATGCTAAAAAAATTCATTCTTTTTGAAAATGCTTAATGTTAAGAGACAAGTTAATAAAAAAAAGAAAAGAATAAACTTGAACCGTATATTATAAGTAATGCATATCTTTAATTAATTATGGATTAAATAAATAAGACGTTTTTTGAAAGTTATATTTCCTTGATTAAAATGTATTCTTTTTCTCATTAATCATATTATAACCTATTTGTACATATCAACTTTTGAACAAATACGATATCCGAAGCATGTCTCAATTACATTTATTTCATAAAATTATATTACAATCGATTTTAGTATGTTAAAAAATTATCTCTAAATATTTTAAATAACTAATGTTAAATAAAATAAATATTACGTACAGATTAAAACATTTGTCAATACATAACCTGGAGAGAAAGAGAAAGATTTTAACATTCGAATATTAATAATATCTCGAAATATCCAAATAATGTAAATATCTGATTTGGAAAAATCGACAATAATTATTTTAAATAACATAAGTATTATGCATCAGTATCATCAAGATATACTTTACAATTCTAATATGTACACGGAGACAATTTTGTTTTAAAATTTACCCCGAAAATATCTGAGTTGTGCTACAATACAATATTTTAAAGATTTTTGCCATGCACTTCAGTAAAATTAATCAAACTCATTTTATACTTTATTGTAGTTTTATTAATAAATAAATATATAAAATGAGGCTCGAAAGAATCTATCAGTAAAAAATGAAAAAGCCCATTTTGATAATCATTTGGCTATTCTTTACATAGCTAATTTGACATTTGGATAAAAAAGAACGAGCTAAATTATCGAGAATCACCATTTTGGAATTTGCATTAATTATTTATATAATTTAGATTTATATTTGATATTTATAAGGACCTAAATTGAAGGGTTGAAACATTTATATTTGATTTGTTTTGTTACATTCACACGAGAATAAAGTGTTTTCTGTGCATCCGAGCAGCAGATGTGCTTTGATGGGCTTTTTTATTTTTTACTGATTTATTAATGAATGCGAAACATTTACATTAAAAATTTTTGGAAATACAATGTTGTTCCACGACTATCATATTTTCAAGGTTAACTCTAAGAAAAAATGCTCTCCGTGTACAGGACGTCTCGTTGTAAATTTCGAGTGTTAGTCTCCCAGACTATTCGATATTCTAAAATATATTTTAAGCAAAACTGACTTTGTTTCAAAAAAGAAATTTTCTTTGAAACATAATTGAAATATAACAGATCTTCTCTAGGTGAACGTGTTTTCAAGATACCAAGGTGACATTTATTTTTTTGAAAGGAATAATATATTTTTACATAATATGTTTCCTCTAATTACTTTGCAAATAAAAGTACTAAAATTGAACAATGTAAAGAACAGATAAGAGAGAGAGAGAGAGAGAGAGAGAGAGAGAGAGAGAACAGTATAATAAGATTAATAAATTGAAATAAACGAAATACATAGTCGTTTTAAAGAAAATATATAAGGAAAATGGATGTTTTTATAAATAAGCATCTATGTGTCTTCTTAAAATAAATTAATACATTTTATTATATACTGCTCTGTGCGAAAACAAAGTATAAAATATTTCGAACTAATCATTCTTGGCATCTCTATCCGAATACTTTCATATGAAAGATACGGGAATCAGTTTATGTAAAAAAAACTGTATAACTGTCCATTCAAAAAAGTACAGCACACCTCGAAATCGTGTTCTTAAAGGAACGTTCACTTTAAGATGGACTGTGATTATCAAAAAATATTCCTTCTAAAACAAAGCAAGATCCATTTTTCAATAATTTTTTGAAATAATGTATAATTTGAGAGACAATTGCGTTTGAAGTATCAAATGAGACACCTTGTATAAATAATAAATTATAATATAATATATTATATTAAGAAATTATAATTTTGATATATTCTTCGAGATATATATATATATATATATATATGACATAAGATGTTATACAAAATAAACTACTAAATTTGTACTGATATAAGGAAAAGTCAAATTTTTAACGGTTATTAATTCATAAACAATTCTAATGAAACACAATCTATGTACTATGTCTTTATCAGAAAGTTGCTTTAATCATAATATTGCTTTACGTTGTAATGCAAAGCGGGTAATTATTTGTCAAGCGCGTCTGTTTATTTAATTGTCTTAAAACATCAAAATCAAAATAATTAATTGTTATTAGAGATGTTATAAATACGGTCTTTACATTTTGTGATGAGTTACACATCCTTCGTTGTCATTGGACCTGTAGATACATACAAAGTAGTTAAAAAGTTAAAAGACAAGTATTAATGTATAATAAGGACAAGATCATATTGCAATCACATATATAATATTTGATTTTTCCATCAAAATTAGGGAAGCTTTCATCTCTCTTCCTTTTATTTATGTTTCTTAAAAGGAATATCCAAGCTCAATGCTACTATTTAGATTCCATAATAATTGAGCATTTACTCATGTACAATAATATCTATTAATCGATTACACATATGGAGTGTCATATTTCAGTGCCAAGCAGACAAATAGAGCTCGAAAAATACGAAGATACGGAATAACGTTTTAGATAAAAGTTCTATAGCCTGAAATGGAACAAGTAATTTTAAAATCAATTTTCAATAAAATAGTTTCTTTATTGTCATACATACCATGATTATGACAATTTATTAAATAGAATTTTATAATCATTTTTTACGTAATATTTCCAACATTATCCTGCATATAAGAATATTTCAATAAAGGTAAAGAATTCAATTGTTTACGTTATCGTACGGGTTATACATTATTTTGACATATTTTTACATAAAATATGAAATATATCATAAACCATTAATCTTTGATAAACAAACCTTGATACTTAATGCATGGAATGAAATTATAACGAGATGAATGAATCGATGTAAAAAAAACACATAGTTGCAGTTCGATAGTAATACAGATCCATATGACAAATTTTATAGTTTTATTGAAAAGCAACCGTGCGTTTTCCTTATACACATTAATTTTTTCATTTGCTTTCATAAAAATAAAAAAATTGGTAGTTTAAGGAATGGTTTACCTTTTATGTCAAGGTGGACTGCAATAAAGTATAAAATACATTGCAAACTATTGATACTATGATATTTCAACTTTAATGTTATTATAAATAGATTAATTAGAAAGTTTTTGCTATTAAAAAAAATAACATAGTTCCTTTCGAAAAATGGTCATAACCTTCATATGTCCATATAGAATCGGTAAAAAAAAACTGATTTTACCATTATTTATTCACTTTTAAATCATGCAACTTTTATATCAAACGTTACGTATTTTTCACGTTTTTTGAAATATTTTCTTCGGTAATTAAAATGAAACATCCTTTAAGTATGACATATTTGAATTAAAAGAACAAGATACAGATGTAAATATAAACTATTTTATATAATTCGATTATATAACATTAGAGTATACAAGTAAAATAACTGAAATTTAGTTCATATCTTCAAACTTTACGTTTAAGTGATATTTGAACTTTGCATCGTCTAATAATAACTTAAAGGAATAAAATATTAACATCTTTATAACGTAATAGTTACCTGTGTTAATTTTCTTGTCTTGATTATCTCTGTCGATCTACTTGATATCCAAGGGCTTGCCAGTTTGTACTGTCATGACAGAACTTATACCCGAAACATCGTGATCAAGAGATTGTTCCATACGCGCGCCATGCATGTTAATTCCTTCAGAACTTTATATATATCCATTAGTTAATATTATTTAGTTTTCTTTATCATAGAACTTTGAGTCACGAATTTTGATATTAGTAACACTTGATACATCAAATTAGTATCACGTACCTTTGTCGATCTACTTGATACCCAAGGGCTTGCCAGTTTGTGCTGTCGTGACAAGAACTTACACCCAAAACATCGTGATCAAGGGATTGTTCCATACACGCATCATGCACGTTAATTCCTTCAGAACTTCATATATATTCATTAGTTAATATTATTTAGTTTGGTCATAAATATAACATTGAAATCATATTTGTTAAATGTTTGAGTCAAAATTATAAAATTTTTACCGTTAATTTTTAAACGTTCAATTCTGTTGTTTATAATAATATATACTAATCCTTCTAGAAGAATAAGATATAAGGTAACTTCGGTGTATACGCCGCGCTGGGATTTACGCCGAGGAAATTAGAAAAAATAGAAGGAGTGGGGGTAATTTTCTCACAACTACTCTGTTATATGCCTTTATGTTATATTAAAGTGTACATAATATATTAACAATTTAAGAAAAGTGAAACATTAATATTTTAATTGCATTATAGTCACCTTTGCTGATTCTCTCGATTTCCAAGAACTTGTCTATTTAAATTATCATGATGGGAACTTGAATTTGTATTTCCATCAGCTATAGATTGTTCTGTCATTCTGTTCACGTTATTATGTTTAGATTTTTGTGGAGACTCTAAACGTTGAATCTTTTTTGGACAAATGTGATGTACTAAGATATCTTTTCCGTAAAATATGTCGAATTTGTAATGACAATATTTGCACAGTGCAATAAATAATTTCTCATTGATTTCAAAATTTTCCGATAGAGACTTATCCACAATTTCTTTTCGTAGAATATCTGTTATTTCTTGTTTATGTTTTATTCGCAGATGCGACCTTAGAGGTGGTATATATGCTCTATGTAATAAAATGCCACAAAATTTACATTTTTCTTCGTATAAGTCTATTTTGTCGAAGTATCGCCACACCAAGTCATTGTTGTTTACCCATTTTAAGCGGTTTTCTTCATCGTATTTGCCATGCTCGTGGTAAAGATGTCCTTTTATCGACAATATCCATTGAGTTCTATTTGTCGTATTAAATGTATAATTTTTGTAACAATTATCTATTTTGCATCGTACAGCACAATCGTTTAACTTAAGAAGATATTGCCATATCCAATTGTCTGCTTCTTTTGGAGCTGCCATTATATCCTCTCAGAGTCGCGACGTGTTACTAAATGCGAAGTAGCGATTATGCCAAGGAAAATATTCGGAGAAACTGTTTAGGAAAGGTCAGTGAAGAGAGAGAGAGAGAGAGAGAGAGAGAGAGGGAGAGAGCGTAACATGTAATTTTTCACTAAAGTAAACATGGTTGTTTTGATTGAATTTTTCAGTTAAGAGTTACGAAGTTTTGTTTCTGCTTATTTGATTTCTATTGTTAAATGTTTTTAAATTAAAATTAAAATTATTTATTTTACTTATCTTGATTAGAAAATAAAGTTTAGCCATTAAAATTTGTACATCGTACAAAATTTGAAAATATATTTCTGGACACTCTCTATATGATTATTACAACATTGAATATTACAGTTATTGTAATAGACATAGAAGTAAATAAATTAAATTAAGCAAATTCAAGTAAAATAAACAAAATTTATAGACTTCTGAAATTAATATAATGAAAAAATAACGGCAAAGTATAAATGCGCGTTAGGAGTCGATGCTGGATATTATATTGCGCTATGTTAACTAATACCTATTGATATGTCATAAATTCAATTTTGTACGTTTCGGCTCACTATTTGAGTCATCCTCAGCAATAAAAAATTACTGCTTATCGCACTATAATATCTGTCGAACTGCGCCTCGTACAATCGTAGTTCTGACCTCCAATAATGCAGTCGCAGTGGAAACATAGTCTAATGTTGTGCCAACCAGTTGCTTAGCTGAGTGGAGCAGATTGTGCAGAACGGATAACTTGATACATCACATTTGTTTAAAAAAAGATTAAACGCTTAAAATCTCGAAAAGAACCTAAAGATAATAACGTGAACAGAATGACATAACAATCTTCACCCGAGACTTCAGTTTACGATGGAGGTGGGGGGGTAATACCATTAATTTTTTGGACACTACTATGATTTTAAAGAATGACGGACTAATTTTTGACTGGTACAAAAAATTCACCTTCCTGGGAAGATTCTTGAATTATTGATCTCAGCATCCGATTTCACAAAAGAAGGGCATGATTTTGAATTTGATCGATAGAGTGTTTTATCTCTCACATCCAGAATTCCACAAAAGAAATTTAAAATTTGTGATTAGTATTTTATTAGAAAATGACTATCTGTTGAAATTTATTTTTGAAACTTTGAATGACAGGATAAAAAAGTTAATAAAAATATCCAACTGCATGTATAAGACCTCTACCAATATAGATAAAAAAGAACATATCAGATGCTTCACAATTCCTTTTATTAATGGAATTTTTAACAAGTTTTGCAAATTTATCAATGGTATGTGTTATAGGGGTTGCTCATTATAGTATTAATAAATTAAACGAATTCATTAGAGTTTACAAGGATCCTTTGCCAAAATTTGCCAAAAGGAATGTGGTTTATCAGATTGAATGTAGTGATTGCGATGCTACCTACGTAGGACAAACGGGAAGAAAACTAAAAATGAAATTAGCAGAACATCGCAATCATATACGTAGAGTTACATGCACTCGTTCGGTTATTATAGATCATAGGGAGAATTGCAATCATGACTTTGATTGAGATAATGTGAGAATTCTGGATTCTAAAAGAAATTATAATAAGCGAATAATATCGGCTCTATATAAATCGTCAATCCAATGGTCTTAACATGTAAACTGACACTGAGGCATTAAATCATGGATACATAGAAATTCTCAATAAGTTATAATATATTTATGTTTATTTTTATTTTTATCATTGACCGATATACTTTGGTCGCGCGACATATCTCTTTTTGTATTCAACGGGTATTATGTGACTAACATCAGAACGAACATGACTCTCTTTTATACTACTTAAATTATTTTTCAATCTAACTTTGACTTCGTGATTTTTAAATTTGTTGTAATGGATTGACTATGCTTGGATCTGCATGCGATCGTTGTTGGAGATGGGGTGAGTGTCTGGCTAGCATACATTAATTATGTCAAATTAATATCCATCTATAAAAAATATTTTGTTGCAATTATTAGTTTTAGTTCCACTATCTACTCCACTCAGCTAAGCAATTGGTTGGCACAACATTAGACTATGTTGAAGATGGTTGTCTCTCACCACATTTCCACTGCGACTGCATTATTGGTGGTCGAAACTACAATGTGCGAGACGCAGTTATTATAGTGCGATAAGCTTAATTTTTTATTGCTGATAATGGCTCAAATAGTGAGCTGAAACGTACAAAATTGAATTTGTGACGTATCAATAGGTATTAGTTAACATAGCATATAATATCTAGCGTTGACTCCTAACACCAATTTATATTTTGCCGTTATTTTTTCATTGTATAAATTAATCAATAAATTAAAAATAATACTACAGAAAAGGGGAGTAACCGCCGACGTTGATATTGACATATATAGTCAAGGTCATGTTCCTGAGTAATCTCCAATAGGTTTTCATTGGCGCTTGTCCTTCGTTAAAAAATTATTAACTATCAAATTTGATAATTATTTTCCCACTTTGCGTAGAAAGCCGATGATTCTAAGCAGGGGGGAGGGGAAGGAATGAGATAAACCGAGTATAGGCGCACGACTTCCGACGTGAAAGTTGTATGCCTCTGTATGTATATACGGTGGATCTAGTTTCGCGTGGAGATTTGTGCGCCTCTAGTCGGACTACCCCATCCGTCGATGCTCAGGATCGATTTTCGAAGTAATAGATTCTTTGTTCGAAAATGATATTAAGACTCAAGAAAAGTAAAATTGCTACTTAAATGTTACGTGCTGTGTTTATTTCTGAATTGTATTTTAAAAAGTTCACAATTTCATTATATGTATACGTAAAATATTTTATAGATTCATATTAAGAACTTTAATGATACATTTAAAAACAAATGAAGAAACACATAAAAATATAAAAGATTTTTATTTTATTACCACCTTTATATTTTTAATGGCTTATTAATTTTATCGTAACTTACCGTAAGATATTAAAGTTAAAAATTTACATTTAATTTTATCTCTTTTACTTCTAAATCAAAAATAAGAATGAATATTCAATACTATTATTTGTAAACTGAGCATATAAACTTATATCACAAAGTAAGAATAAGCGCGTTTGCAAGTGTAAAGACAATGCAAATAATAAGATATTTAATAATTATCATAAAATATTGTTCTGCTAAAAAAAATTTATTCTTTTCGGAAACTCTTTTTTTAATTTAAAAAAAAAAAGATAAGTTAATAAAAAAAGAAGACAAGACGGTCGTATGTTATAATAAATGATGCATATCTCTAATTAATTGTGGATTGAATAAATAAGATGGTCTTTTGAAAGTATATCTTTTTAATAAAAATGTGTTTCTTATCGTTAACTGTATTTTAACCTATTTATAGATATCAACTTTTGAACAAATACAAATATGATATTCAAAGCACGTTTCAGTTATGTCCTATTGTATTCCTATTTCATAATTTAGTTTTCCGTGAATCATACCCTTTACTTATTCTAGCGAAGATGAGTTATGGAAGCTACGATTCGCGATTCTTCTGCGCGGGGAGAATCCAAGGAACGTTGAGATAAGATGATGCAACGTAAAGTGCTGCCCAAATGCAATAAACGTTCGCTTTGTGCCACCGCCATGCTAGGCCCCTATTTCCTATTATATTTCCTATTAAGAGTCAGAACGATCATTGCGAAGGATAAATCTACTTTCTTGCTACTAAAGTTCCGTTTTCCGATAATATGACTTTAAGCGAGAAAATATGCTTTTCAAAACGTGATCACAAGGAACGGATTTAATGTAATCGAAAGATTTTTTCTTAACAAAATAAAAAAAAACTTGACTGCATAATAAACCACATTTTTATAATAATGCGCGCGTTTACTTGTTTCAACTTGTTTTTAATATATTTTTTACTTATTCTATAATATTACTTTTTTTATTGTTGAACTTTTGATGAGCGTATAGTTAATTATTAGATATATGAAACTTTATGATAATTAATATGTCGGGTGAGAAACGATTGGGAGAGTTTCCGTGTAAATTGAAACTGATTAAGTAATTAATTATATTTGAATTTTCCATTTTTTGCGTTTTGTCTTAATTGATATACAATATTTGTTAATTATGTATTAAAAACATATATTACAAGTTGGATCGATTTATTAGTCTTTTCAAACATTAATTCTTAAACGGAAGAATGCACCTTTTTATGCTTCTACTTTATAACATTATTTGTAACATTTTTACCACATTTTTTTTATGACAAATCGAACAGTAATGAAAAAGACTTAAAAGTTAAAGTTTAAGAAATTTATATTTTTTTATAATAATTACTTTTATCATCCAATGTTTAATGCGCATATGATCGTCTTAACTTTAAATGTTTTGAACATTACCTGTCACCAAAAATTGTCTGAATTAATGGTTCCAATGCTAATGTCGACCATCAGTATAAAATCAGGCACGTCAAAGTCTCTTAGTATAGAATTTCGTAAAAATATTTCGTAACTCGTCCACCTTCTTGACGGTCCAAAACATCCGTGAATATAATAGATGGTCGGAAGGGGATTCTTCAGTATTTATGCTGCTCATAAAGTTCAACGAGCTTATCTTTTATTTGCATTTCACTATTATATTGTTCAATACCTGTCATCTTTGATAAGAAAAAAAATATATAACACAGAGAATTTTATTAAAGCTACGAGCGTCTTGCTAATTTGACCATCGAAGCGTATATGGAAATATCTTTATCGCAATAATCAGCAATTAATAAGAATATGTCATTTTTTAAGAAGGCATGTATAAATAATTATTATTATAGTTGAATATTAGACAATGCAACATTTTCGTTAAACTCTATTGCTATTATTTCCGTAATGCAATGCGATGTGAAATTTTCTGTAAAATCATGATTTGTTAACCTCGCACCCACGTCAAACGTCGCGCAGCATGATAGATCGAGGTGAAAAAACGTGGACCGCTCCTGCGAGATCGATTTTCTAGGTGTAAGGCTCGAAATCCTCGGGGCAGCATTTCCACAGCATAAATTGGACAAGCGCGAATTCCGGACGTGCATTATTCATGGATTGCGAGATAAGGGAACGCGATCGGTTTGAAAAACCGGGCGCGACGTGTGTATGCTGTGAATATAAGAGAAAAAGGTAAAGTGGCTGACACATCCGATGGTCATCTCATTCTATTCTGATTAAGTTATACATATCTTTTGAGTGCTGTCGAGATAGATCATTTTTTGACACTTTGTATAAAAAGAGAGAATAATGGATGTCTCTTAAAAAAATTAAATTAACTTTTTATGCAACTTATCGGAGTATTTAATAGTTTCTAGGTATTTATAAGCTAGTCCAACTATTTAAATTAAAGAGGTCGTACATAAAATTTCATAATGCTCTCTTTTAAAGATTTCTGTATAATGTCAAAGTTTAAATGGTATATGATTCAGCGATATCAAACTGAACAAATCATTTGCATTGGTACCAATTAATGACAATTACTGTATAGTGAGGAAATTTGTGAAAAGGACGTCAGGTATATATATCTGAGCATTATCGACTGTAAATTAGTGCAATGCATATGAATGTCATTATGCAGAAGTGCAATAAATTTACATTTGCACGAGATATCGTTTATCGTTTCCCCTGAGATTATTACGAAATAAAATTGAAAATGTTTCGGCGCTTTCATAAAACATTACGTGCTTGAATAATTGTCCGTATTCCCTCGGAACTGTATCAACAGAGGCTGCTGCGCGTGCTTGATGTATGGCTTGATGTGTTTACGGTTTATGTGCCGTGGATATATGAAGGTTTTTTTTCATAGTACAACGAGACGATATTAGTAACATTCACGTATTAACATAACCCGAGGCCATGATGAGCGAAAATATACGATACGTCGGAAATATCGCTGATGTAAATGCAACAGAAGTTAGTTGCAGCAAATCGCCGCGTTCAATAACGGTATGTAAAAGCGATGTAATAATGATAGTTAAATCGTTATCAAACTGTTAATATTTATGCATGGATAAATGTAATTGTTAAAATAACAAAATTCTTGTTAGGTACGTTTTAATTTTTATTCTATATTTAGTTGTTAAATACGTTTCTAAATTGTTTCACACTTAGATAATAATTATATTTACATTTTATCATGATAATAATTAATACTAATTTTGAACATCTTACTGATGATAGCTGCCGCGGACAGATAAAAAAAGCGTAACAATTGTATAACAACATGTTCATTATACCGCGCTGCACCTGAATAGCTAATTCTTAAGTACTCTTAAAAAATTCAGCGGGGATTTTAATTACGAGCAGTCTTTCAAGCGTTCCAAAGAAAAAGAGCTTTTTTCATTAAGATTACAGTAGACTGCCAGGGCGTTTTCTAAACAAATGTTCCCTTTTCCATTGTGTCGTTCCGGCGAAGAAAAGAAAAAGGAGAGAGACGAGAAAGGGTGAAAAACGCACAAGAGAGAAAGTGAAACAAGTGTAGGTGGGTAACATGGATGGAATGTTGCCAGCTATTTCAAAGGTGAGAGATCACTTTGCGTTTAGAAGAAACTTTTTGCCTTTCACGTGCTGCTACATATGCGAAGTGCACACGAAGTAGAAAAACGCGAGGATGGATCGGAAGGACACGTATGAGTTTGTGTGGAAATGTAACTATACGAATTTTGCTACTCGAAATGAGCGAAGACTCTAGAACAATGCATCTGCAGCTTTATTACAACGTACAAGTCGACCGCGAAATTGTGCTATTGAATTAGCGATTGATTATACAATTCGCTAATTTCCATAATTACATGGACACAGGAATCATCCCCTTTAGCCTCATCGAAAGCATATGCCGTATACGTATTTGTATATGGCAACCGATTGACTCCGCTTTCGAGTACGTCCTTGATAATAATTTACTCTAACAACGCGCGCTTACGTTATAATTTTTAGTGCAAGGAAAGGAAGCAACTTGTTTTAATGTATTTTGGAGCGCTAAGTTCATTTGCTACCAGAAAAATTTTATAAAGTTGAATTTTTAAGATCTAGCACGTTAATTTTAAGATAGAGAACATGCCATTTTTAAGATATAGTATGTCAATCTTCAAAATATAGCAATTCTTTCTAAATAATTTGGGTACGAAAGTGATGAGCAAGATAAAAAGTTGTGACTAGGATTTGATGATTATTGAAAAACATTAGGACAAAAACATGCTGACCACTTCTGTTAGATTTTAATACTTGAAACTAATTCAAAGTCATATACAAATAAAGATTCTTACTTGTTTTCTAATTTCAATCATTTCAGTTGCACAAAAACATGTAAATTAATGTTATTTTTATTTTATTTTTTCCATCAAAATAATATATCTCCATTCCTGAAGGTATATTTTCTGAAATGTTTTTACGAAATTCAATTTCATATTAATAAAGAAAAAATAATTACAAAACATATGAATAAATTAAACAAGACAAATAGCTTTTGTGTTTAAACTTGCTTATTTATTAATCATAGTTATGAATATTAATTTTAAATTAATTCATAATCGATCATCCATTATTAAAATATGTATAATCAATTATTATTAAACATTTATTTGATAGCTTATATTTTATAAAGTTTTAATGAACAATATTACTTCAATTGCAAGAATAAAAAGTTAGTAGAGTTTATTATAAGATAAATTTAATTTAAAAAAATAAATGTTAAACTTTTAGTAGTTTAATTTTTTTTTTGCGAAAGATCCATTATGAGTTTCTTCATGAAACTTACATGAGGTATTCCCTTTTGTCGTTTTTAGCATTATAGCACCGCAATGACATGCGTAAATTATTATCCCCATATCTCCACTTCGCATGAAGTGCTACATATTGCCCCCAAGGATGTACAATAGCTAGGTTGTCCTTCTCGCCGCAGCTGCAAACGATAGGGAAAGCACTGCTCTCGCAAACTACGCCAGTAACAACTCCCCGGTACATCGAAGTCGACGCAGAAACTAGTAGAAATGCAGCGTGGAAGTTCCTTTCCGTTTGCCAACGTCGGACGGCTACGTCGTCGCCGTTTACGAAACTTTTATCGCGAAATGTGAAACTGTCCGGTTACTCAGAAACGGCGCTTCTGAAAAGAAGTTCCCGCCTTTTAGAAACGGTCCACGTCAGCAACTCGACCGCATATATATATATATGCAAGCGCCAAATAAATCTCAGAGATGGTAGAACAGTTCGTGCGAATCGGCAGGTGTGCGATGATTAGAGTTGAAAAGAAGTTGACAATTTTTAAAAATCGTTGGTAAACGTGTAATTGATTATCTGATTTTATTTGCAGTTTTCGTAGCATGTTAGAATTACGATTACGAATATTCGTATGATTACATAATTATAATGTTCATTTTATTGAAGCAAATTTCAAATTACCGACTTTGAAAAGCAATATTTTGATACATCCGTGATTGGTGCTTTCCATTTAGGAAATGAATGTGCTAAAGTATTGGAGAATTTTAACGAACGATGTTATTAATGTAATTGGCGGCGTCAATATCGTGTTATTATCTGATGATTTTATCATACTTGTGTAATTTAATTAACAACATTTGCATTCTGACGATAAGTTAACGAAAGATAGCTCGCATAGCGAAGCTTGAAAGATAAATCTGTTTGATAATTGATTTATAACAGCAGATTGCAAAATAATACACGAAAAACGGATTGTTTTATTCTATATTGCTTGCGACAAACGTTGAAATATTAAAACATTTAACAGATACGTTAAGAAAGAATATATCAAACTATTAATAAAGAAAAATAAATATTGCATTTAAGATTTTTTATTATAAAATATAAATTCTCATTCTTAATTAAAAACTTCAGATCTCGAATCGTTGGGTTTTTCATTGATGAAAATTTAGTTTTATGATATAGTTGATTCTAACAAGAATTTATGTTTGTCTCTGTATTTTGAAAATGTATTCAATCAATTAACAACGGAAATAAAAGCTAATGAGAATTTGTGCCGCACAGCCAATAAAGTAAGGAAAAAAGGACCAATACTTAATTCGTTATCAGAGCATGGCGCGTTGAAATAGGATATGTAGAGTCGCGATTGCGTATCGCAAATATTGCCAGGAAGAAAAATACAGTAAAAAGGATTCAAATTATAGAGGCGAAACAACGCGTTGGCAACCGGAGGAAAGCGTGCCGTGGATTTTTTTACGAGCGGTCGTTACGCACAACAGCGTCACCGACAGACAGTCTGCTTCCTGCTGTAATTAACGTCCGAAAAACAGACGCAATGTCGGATTACGAATAAAAATATGACAACTGTGGTCAGTGCGCGGCATATGTTTTAAAAGTCGCTTATGAGAATAACAGACACGGGCAACAAACGCGTTGCGTTTAAAAATTAAAAACATCCATCGCGAGTTAGTTGGGTGGACGAATGTGCGCGATTCCTCACTTCGCGCGAAACGACACCGCGTTATACGTGCTAACAAGCCTCGAATTGTGCGGTAAGTTTGTCCTATCACACCCAGAGATTTAGTGAATCCACTTAACTATGTTTGTAGAATTTGCAAGCAACTGCAATTTACGTTTCACGTAATTCACGTCGTACACGAATTATGAGATTTACTTTACGTACTTTCATTTCGGCATAATTACAAAGCATAATTATAAAAATCACACCTCTCGACGTATATTACTGGTATTCGCATGATATTTTGTCGTTTGATTATTGCTTAGTTAGAAAAAAGTTTTAAATCTACGATACGTTTATTTGTTAAAACAAATAATACGTTATAAATCATCTAATGTTATCAGAATATATTCGACGATATAATGATCTTTACATTTATGCTAACAACAAACAATTTAATTTGTTATAGTAGGGCGAAATTTTTTTCAGTTTCTATATTTCTTTTAATAAAATCGCCGTGTGTGTATTCTCGAATTCTGTCAGCACATATATCGAGTTTGTACGGCAAGTGATATGTGACGCCTGGGGATAATTAAATTTACCTCATTTAAACGTATTTGCAGCGCGATTTCAATGGATGCGACTTTACAATTTTCCATATTTTAACGTGCTCGTATGCCTACCGTTTTGGCGATCGGATTTAAACCAGTATCGACGCTAACGTGGAAATTAATTAATTAGGTCGAAAGCTTCGTTCTGCCATTACTGGCGCGAAACACTGTTACATAAATATGCACTAAAGCGTATTGATATTATGCTTGAGAGTTTGCATCCAGCGTGAAATGGAATGTGACGGAATATTAATTAAAGTAACCGAATATTAGCTTCCACGATTTAATTATATAGGCGCGTGTTTGCATTTTTAAAATGCATTATAATTTAATTTTTAGAATATTTATAAATTGAAATATTTGCTAATATTTATTATATTCTCCGTCAGGTATTAAATAGAAAGATAATAAAATTTTAGTGTCGTATGACATGACGTAAAGGCATTAACATATTATTAAAATATAAATTCAATGAATTGAAATATGGATTAATTATTGCATTATTTATGTGTAACAAAAAAAAGAGAGAGCAGAATTTTCTATTATAGAAGCATTTCTTTGGAGGAAACCAAATTATACATACGTTGTTAAATGTACAAAAGGATGTAATATTTTAGAGATATCGATTTCAAGAAAGAAAGTTAAGATAATTGCGTGCACGATTGTTATAATACTGTCATAGTTGTCTCAATAATTTATCAAAATTTATCGATGTTCTGCATAGATATTTATAGATTTATCCGTATAAAAACTAGAATGAATGGGATATTCCGCGATTTTTCTTTTTTTTCCGAGAAAGCTCTTTTCAAAGTGGAAAATTGTCGAATGAATCTCGATGCTTTTTTCGATGGTGTTCAATGAAACGAAGACTGATTCTAGTGACTCAATGAGAAACAAAGAGAAAGAAGTGGAAAGAACGTGGGAAAGGGCGTGAAGAGTAGAAAAAGTAGAACGATGTAAAAAAAAGTGGGGAATAATATGAGAGAGCATTGGACACGGCGTACGTTTTCGAGGCGGTTCACATTTTACCTGCGGACATTGTCAGAGAGGGTCAATTTGCATAAACGCAGAGACAAGGATATTCCCTTTTTCATAGGTTTTATTTTTTTTGTCGATTAATATTCAGGGCACAGCTCTCTTTATCCGAGTCAATGTGTTCTTCTATTATTCTTGCTAACAGAACCTACGAAAAAAATTTAATGGTAATTTATTTACCATTGCATGTAAAGTATAATAATTTTTCAATTATTATTTTAATCTTCCGGAGCTGACGGTATATTGAAACCATTCAATTACCAATCGCTTTGTCAAAAATGTCAAACGATTCAATTTTCTTTATCCAATCTGCAAATTTTAATTATTTTTATTAAAGTATATTTACAATTAGTATTTATTCTTTTTTATACGGTTTATATCATTTTGATTTTTTGAAATTAATTAATGTTTTTTAATGAACATAAATTGAATGTGTGGGTTCTACAGATATTTTAATAAAAATAATTGAAAATTGCAGATTTAACTTACGGAAAATTGAATTGTTTGGCATTTTTGATACAGAGATTTATAATTGAATGGATTCAATGTACCGTCAATAACTGTGTGACAGATTTTGGCGTTAGCTCCCCGGAGAATTAATTACTTTCGCATATTTATTGCTGATCTTTCGACGCGTTTTGAAAATTATATGCAAAATACGATGTATTATGATGTATACGAATAATTTGTAAGGAAATTCCGTCAATTAATGCAGGAAGGAACGAAGCTTTCGACCCTTACGCGTCTATACCATCTGCCCCGTATTTCGCCATGGTCTGTCACGTTTCCGTAAAAGAAGATGTCGATAAAATCATTCGCCCTAGCTCGGCGCCGGCTCGAGAGGTCATCTAATTGTTTTCTTCCGGAAGTTCCAGTAGAGACGTCTCTCGTCGTGACAAACGACGCCTTTACCTTCCTCGTCCTTTCCTCTCATCGCTCGCAAAAAAGTGCTCGTGATCACGAGCGGAGAAAATGACGCGCGGTTCTTCCAATGGGAGTCCGTCCGAACGACGACATTTTCTCGCGAGCATAGGCATCACAACTTCCGTGGAATTGATTTAATTCCAGTCAACGTCACGCCATTTAATTGACGTTCCTAGAAATTTCGCTTCTACATATCGAAACGTTAAAGTCGAGACTTTATAGAAAAATAATCGATCGCTGACAATAACATAGAAAGATGTTTATTATTTCTGATCTATATAATCTTAAAATAACAATTTAAACAAAGTAATCTATTAATTTTGTAAATTTAGACGTATATATTTTACGCTAAGCGTTTTAACATTTTCAGACTTGATTTTATTGGAACCATGTTTAAAAAAATCTTTTTTAATTCAATTCATGCGCATTTTAATAAGTAATTCATACTAAACAATTAATTTTCTTCAAAATTTTAACTATTTGTCCATTTACATTGTTACGTACATCAAATCTCAGATATTGACAGAATTAAATAATTTCAGCGGATATAAAAGTCTTCAAATTTAATGTACATTGCAATGTACGCAGAGTTTGAAGAGGTTATTAAAGAGACGTCCTTCATTGTAAACATCTCCATAATAAATAACTGAAATATTTATGAAAATATTATCCTTAAAATAAAATAACCGCTTACACAAGCAAGTAACATGCGATACAAAATGTGAAATGACACAAAATTTTATAAAAGGAATAGGAGTTTTTTTCACGAAATTTATCTGCGTTATTTATGCACAACGTAGAAATCTAGCACAGCAGCCGGATTGACGAGGGCTTAATTAAGAAGTCGGGCACCTGGCGCCAAAAAAAAAATAGACGCGATAATAGTGACGCGGCCGAAGTCGCCATTCTAGCGACCGATAATTGATGAGCAAGTGCAGCAGCGTGCAAGAGGAGGCATGGGCGGTAGCGACGTTACAAACGATGACGTGGTATTATTTCATTATTTATGGTATGAATTTTGCCGTGGCCGGCCCGGCGCCGGCCGACGTTTTTCCGATTCCGCGCCGCTAGAAGTGCGGATTAAGTTACCGTCGGTGGGCTGAATTAAAACGCTAATAACGAGCGGTGATATTTATTGGACGGCTTTCGCGGGGGTTAGAACCGGAAGCCACCGCCCTCCGCGTCTCACCTCTCGTGCGTCTGCTCCTCCTCCGTTCTCGAAGTCACCCTCCCTCCCCGCCCCTTTCCACCTACGGAACGAACTTTTGCCGTAGTCTCCGGCTACCATTGTTTCCCAAACAACGGTTCTTACCACTTTTATGAGGGAGATTTCGGGCTTAGCCAGGCAGATAACTCCGTTGCGCTTGTTGCTTAATCCGTCGCCTGCTTCCTCCCTCTACATACTTTCAACCCTTATTTCTTCGCGCATCCTTGGTATCAAGCGTTTTTAGGACGAACAAAAGCCACGGTTTTTTACCGCATGGGACATTTTTATGAGGCCACGAATGCAGAATTATTAAGTGACTTATTAGTTTACACGAAGATGTTACACAGTAATTAGTTTTGGATTGATTACAGTACACCGAAAGAATGGTTTTACTTAAAAATGTAACTAGATACAGATATACGAAAACAATTTTGTTAAACATCAAAATTATGTAGCCTAGCTGGATGGTAGAATGTCAAAACTTTTTGCAGCATTGCCCATTATGTTATATTTGAGCGTCCTACATAATTATTTTGATGTTCTGAAATGGAATTATTTTCACTTCTATATATCTACCTAAGTTTTTAAATACTTCAGACCTTCAGCAAAACCGTTCTTTTCGTATACAGTTTACGTTGAATATCATAAATAAATAAAAATTTCTGAATATGTAATTAAAAAAATGAATAAAGACAGGTATTGTCAACGTTAATGGATTAATATTGCCATCACATGTAGATTTGAAAGAGTATGATGTCGATCGGATTTGCAAATTGAATGTAATATTGAAAACGTTGCGAAGTCATTTTTGCGAAGGCATTCATATTTATGTATAAACAGAAAAATAGAAGCCGGGAGCGGTACTACGCCGTATTACGGAATATCGCATACAGATACACCTTTCATGGCTTAACACATCTCTTTCTCGAAGGTCGATAAACCGTGGAACGCCGGACTGATGTAAGCCACGTTCAAAACGAGCTTAATCCGCTTTCGAGTGCAGGGCACATCGCGCGATCGCGTAGTATTCATAGAAATTTTTAATCGGGGCCTCGTGGAAGTGACACACTCAACTCCCGAGATCTAAAACGGATTTAAGCCCGCCATTATAGAGGCTCACCCCCTCCTCCCGCCTCCCTCTTCCCTCTCCACCCCATTACTGCCGACGTCACGGATGGGATTGCGTTTCGAAATGTTCTACCAGGGAGAGACGCCCCCCGCCCCGCGCCGCGACAATCGGGCATTCGGGGACGGAATTCAAAACGGGCTTAAGTTGCTGTCGTAAGCAGCTTAGACCGATTTCACGCCTCGTTTCGCGTTTCTCAGCCGCGTTTACGTGCTAGTCAGTCGAATTCTGCAACTGAAAAAATGTTACTTCGCGCGACATCGTAAAATCCGACCGTGGATTTAGCGATCGTATCTGGAGTAGATTAAACCGCGCGCGCTCTCGGGCTGTTTCAATTTCGACGCTCATAGAATTTTTGGATTAAACGTAAAATCGGAAACCTTTCAGCCTTGCTTTTATTCACTTGGCATTTATAAATAACGAATGTGAAGCGCTCGGCTGTTATTATGGTTGTCTCCATTCAAACGTTCATTTCCTCTCTCGTTCTTAATCACCCATATTCTCGCCTTATTTAATCTTATGGCGCGATTTCCAAGTAATTAATTTGTCACGTGTATTGATTTAATTACGACGATAGAGATAATATTAATTAATTAATTAATTAAATTAAGACGATAGAGATAATATTTTTAATATATGGAAAGGGCGGTTTTGTTGAAGTATTAAAAGATTTAACTAAATGTGCAAATCTGAAAATAATTTGTTGGATTATCAAAATAATTATAGGATGCTCAAATTGATAATTAAAACGTCAACATTTTTTTTGCAGCATTGCTTACGTTTGAATTTTTTACTTAAATTATTTTCAGACCTATAAATTTTAGATACTTCAGCAAAATCGTTTTTTCCTTGTGTGAATGACGAATTAATAAGGTCGTTGTGGTAGAATGCTGATCTGAAAATAATTTTGTTGAACTATTAAAATAATTATAAAACGCCGAAACTTGTTGCTATAATGTAAAAAAAAACACATTTTGCTGCATTGCTTACGTTAGAATTTCCTATTTAATTATTTCGATGGTCCAACAAAATTATTTTCAGACCTGTATTTACCTAAATTTGAGATACTTCAGCAAATCGTTCTTTCCATATGCAAATGACGAATTAATAAGGTCGGCGCGGTAGCCTCTCGCAGATATGCATGTTCTCCGCACTCGGGCGAATTGCGTCATCAATCACCGTGGGAAAAACAGCGCCAACAGTTTGGAGAAACACGCGTGTTTCCCTCATAATGATATGCAAATGTATTTAACGACGATTCCGCGCGGCGTATGCGACCTGGTTGTCGCGCGCAAACAAACCGAAATCCGCGTATTCGCACGCGTCAACGCGAAATTTCATAATCGTCAAAATGCTATCGTTGATCGATCTCGAAAATGCATAGTACTTCATGGACGTGTGAGACAATTTTATTAATTTATTCATCGACATCTCCCAAATATTTTAAGCGATAAAATTGCACGCGATGGGGCTTTTTTTTCGCAAGTATTGGATCGCATAGTGCACGACCTCACGGGGCCACCGACGTGGCGCGGCGGAAACGACAGTTGACGTCGATGCGATGCGAGGCGAGGCGAGGCGATCGGTGGGATGAGATAGTTTCATTTAACCACTACTCTCTCCCAGTGGACCGGCTATAGCCGGGACCCCCATTCGTTGTACCAGCCAAAAACGCGCGTCCGTACGCGCGACTCCGGCTATTGAACTGTTCTCATCCCCGATTAACTTTAACGCCGACCATGCACCCATCCCCCGTCAACAAACCGCCCTCGAATGCGTAAAAATTTCATCAAATGGCATCGGAGCGCGCTATGAAAGCACTAGTGAAAATAACGGGTTTCCGATTGGCGAACGTGTGGTCGTGTCGGCTGGGGCGCGCAGTTAAGGACGTAAATGCGTAATAAATTCGCGAAACTGTCGGGCTTCCGCTAAATTACGTGACCAGACGCATTAATTGCGAAAAGAAGCGGGATAATACATTTCGCCTGGGTGATCATTAAGACTTCGATAAACTCAATGGAATTATTGGCGGTTTTTGTAAGAAATAATCGATAATTTGCATAGGATTTGCTTAAATCTATTGTTCGAAGTGCGGATAAATCGCTGTATGAAGTC
Source organism: Trachymyrmex cornetzi (assembly GCF_001594075.2). NCBI lineage: Eukaryota > Metazoa > Arthropoda > Insecta > Hymenoptera > Formicidae > Trachymyrmex > Trachymyrmex cornetzi. Next base: position 1,388,557 of record NW_017298743.1, read on the forward strand.
GAACTTTTTAAAGCATTGCCTTAATTTCGGTAAATTTTAGAATTAGCTATAATTTTAGATATCAACGAGATTATCTTAATTTCACGAAATAATTAAATAATTACAACTATACAACACTTAACTCTTATTATTAATAATATTGAGTGAAATCAACCGAGAATTAAGTGTTTAAACTAAGAGAAGAGTGCCATTTTCAGTCTTGCTTACAATTAGTAATATTCATTTAAATTTTAAAATTGTATTGTTAAATATATAATTATTGACCTCATTGAACTGTTTTATATGTATACATATAACATTCGTTTTTATACGGAAAATATAAATTTTCAATTCCAGTCACTTTTTATAGAGAGACTATATATTTCATACATCCTTAATTGTTTAATGCATTTTATGATGGAATTAAATAGATTGTTAAAAATAAAGCAGTTTAATTTCAAAGGAATTAATTTATAATACAATAACAAATAGTTGATACACAATGACATCATCAATATAAATTTATCACAATTAGTTTAAATTAAAATAATTTACTTTTGTGCAAAAAGAGATTTATAAGCAATACGTACTGCAATTATCTAATTAATTGGTGCATTAATAATCATTGAAATGCAATAGTCAGGGTTTTCTAGTGAAAGGTAATAGCCGCAAGCCGGTGTTTCAGTCTCATTCAAAATTAATTGAACAATAATCCGAGTTCCGTTATATACGCTTTGCGAATCGCAGAGCGTCCGATGACTGTTAATTTGCATGTTACAATATTAATTAAGGAAGAACATCCTCACGTACCCTTCCTCGCTCTTCTCTCAAGCTATTGACTTCCCATGTATTTCAGCTTTGGATTCTACCCGAAATTTCGCTAATAAAACACCCCCGATGCGCCTCCTTCGCCTCCCCTAGGGCGCGCCCATCAAGGTGCGATTGAGGGGTGAAAGAAAGGGCGCAATTCACCTTATAATCTTCGTAACAAGTACTTCTCTCTTCCCGTCGCCCCACGACCGCCCACTGTCGTATTCGTGAAGAGCCCACTTCAATAAATCACGTGCCTCGAGCTTCGTGTAAATAGGGCCGACTTAATAAATTTAATTATCTGCAGAGCCAGAGGGCTGTCAGAAGGAAAAATAAATTTATCATCGAAATTTTCGGTACCGATAATACCATCTGTACATTGTGCTTTATGGAAAATAAAAAAAGTGCCATTTTGGCCAAACCTCGCAATGACAAGTGAAATTAGCGTCTGTTTCAGTATAGCGTTCGTCAAATCGTAAATCAAATTATTTTTATTTAACACAAATGATCATTTTCTTTTTATTCAATATAATAGTTAGTTTTATTATTTAGCAGAAAGTACACAGGATTTAAATCCAAGGCAGCGATTACAAATACTCTGTATAACGTTTTTGCGTGTTCAATTTTTGACTGTATTAAAATATTAATGAATAATAAAGTGTGTTAATAAAAATATAAATTTTAGTAATTTAAATATCATAGGATCGTTGATTGTGAAGAGTATTTTTCTTGCGAAAGGGTCCTACGATCGCAGTGTGACAAGATTAGTTTTTTAATTAATGCAATTTTGGGATCAATATAATCTTAGAGATGATGACTTCTACGTGAGATCAACTAGTTTGCACGGTGCATTTCTCCCGACATTTTCCAATCTTTCTATCCCCGCGTTTCTCGCTCAATAACCATTCTTTCTAGCCTGTTCCTCTCTTTAAACATCGTATTGCTCTTCGATCCTCGCAAACTTCTTGTTCTGCGAAACTTCTTGATTAAGAATTAGATTTGATAGCGCTTTTATGAGATTTTCTCTAACGCCCGATTCGAACAAGCCATCCAGATAGGCCGGCTTTAAATTCGTTCTCCTCCTCTTCCATCGTCAATTTCTTTCCGAATAGATCCCGTTTTATTCTTTTGGGATTAAAATTCCGAAAAAAAATAACGAAAATCTCAAGTGATGGGCCACTTTCCAATCGTACGAAGAGAAACAAGGACAACGCGCGTGACGTATTATTAGGAAAGAAGGCAATCTCGATCGTTGTAAATCTTGCGAAGTGTAATTAACTCTGGCAATAATGATTGGAGAAGGAATTGGTCCCGAATTCGCTACATCGCAAGGAAGACGAGAGAATTAGATTTATTGTTTCTTTAATCTACGACGATTGTCCTACTTCCTGTGTAATTAGCGTGTGTATTTACCGGGAACTTTGGCCATGTTATCGACGAGGGAAACACGAATTCACTTGGAAGAAAAGGCCGCGGTGCGGAAGCGTGTTATGCATGTAATGTGGCGTACTCAAGTGCGCTCCAACGAATTCTCGATGTCGTATTCCGCCACGTGTTTCACGAGATTCTAGCGCATTCTGCTACATTCTGACGTCTCTATGAAAATGTACTCCAGCGAAACTCCTTTCTGCTCCTGCGTGATCCACGTTTCTCTAGCATACCGCTATTTCGTCGTGACTTAGTTTGGTAGTTTATAATGCGTATTTAAAATACTTCTGTCATTTCTAATTCTTCTTTTATTCAAATTGTTAACTTAAATACTTATGTCGACGAGAGCATTGCGCGAGTATACCGTTAGAAGTTAGTGAATTCCGACGGTTGCTTTTAACATTCTATGTGGAACTGAGAGCGTGGCACAGTGCCGTATATAATGCATCCTTAAGAAAATTCTTCGCACGTTCTACTGCGAAATGCAATTCGACGGCTTTGAAAAGGGCGAATTTGAGAACAGTATCGAAAAGGAGAGACTACATTTCACTAGAATATACATAGTTTTGCTGTAAATGAATAATAAAATTATAATATTATAATATTTACATATTAAACAATGACATTTTTATACTTTTTTATTTAATTTCAAATAGATACTATTTTTTCATAAATACAAATATATAAGAATAATTCCGATATATTTACTTTCGTGTAGAGATTGATTAACAGTTAATAATTATCGTTAATATTATTTTGCAATTATATATCGTTTTAGTTAAAATACTTATCTATCACTCTTATAAACGCATAATAAATTACTTTATTTTTCTACCGTTGCTATCATTTAGAAGAGTTAAAGGACTGAGCGCAATAAAACATGACGCAAATTCATTCGAGCGTTTAATTGAAACTCGAGCACAACATAGAACAACACCTTTCTGACGAATTCGATGACAAAGAACGAGAAAAGTGAAGAGGAGAAAGAGGAGGGGGGGAGGCAGGGGGGAAGTAAGAGGGAAGAAGGAGAAGAAGACTAAAGACACTCGGGACTTTCAAAGCTAACCTACCGACTTCAATTGCAGATTCTACCTTCCCTCTTCTTATTTCCTTCTCACAAAGTTCAGCTAGCAGCATGATGATCCTTCGTCTTCTTCCATTCTCGAACTACGAAACTTGAGTTCTTACCTGTGCAGGATGCTGACTTGGATACCGCGGCTGCCTTGCCTTTATGACATTATTTTCCTCGTGCCACTAACTTCTCGATTACTTTTATTAGAATGCAACTCTGGAAATTAACGTGACCGAGGAGTCGGTTTGTTTGCAATGTGACTTTGCGTTCCAGCTGTAGAACGCCTTTTCGACGCCTCGCTTTTCCGCTGTCAAAGCACGAAATCCAGCATTAATCGACACGACCACGGCGACATTTCTATCTAGAATTTGTGATAAGTACAGTCGGTATTGAAATAATTGAGATATTTCTTATTTAAAGTACGTAATTTTTATAGATTTTTATGTCAGTGTTAGTGCAAATAATTTAATTAGATAATATAGATTAAAATTTCTTTTCTCTCTCCTTTTCTATCTTTTTTTGTAGCTATAAATTCTTTTGCACACAGTTTTAATCGGATTTTTTCAATTTTTTAATAATAATAATAACATCAATAATAAATGGTAAATTTTCGAGTCTCCGATAAGAGTTTATTCTTAACTTTTCTTCCTTCCAACTGCGTTCCTTCTATTAACCTAATTTTATGAACTTGTTAGTAAGACCGGAGAAACACAGTAATTATTGATAAATAGAGTTTTTCATAACTTTCTGATTAACTTTCCGCTTTCCCCGCAATATATTAGTTCTCTCTTACGAAAATGTAGTTTCGATTTTTCGAAAGTTTCTAATGATTAAACTTTTTATTACTTTCATATGATCGCCATTTATTTCGACATATATGTGTGTGTTTATGTGTTAAAAATGTAACTTAAAGAAAATTCAAGTTTTATTAATTTTATTTGTGAGAAAAGAATGAAGCGCATTGATTTGTAACAGGACGATTATCGGAAAACGCACGTCTTGGATTTCCTAAATGCGCGCTGTTACATTTTTTTTGCCCTTTTCCAGAACATCGTTCTTCTGGGGTGGAAAAGGAATTTTCACAAGCGCGAAATGCTTTGGCTGCTTTTATTGGAATGCAATTATAGGTATTGACGTGGCGGTCCCGACATGGTTTGTTTGCGCGAAGACTTCGTATTTTAACCGCGAAAGCTCTTTTCAACCTCCTGTTACCGCCATTAACAAGAAGCACCACTTTCACCACTATCCATCAGCATAGCGTGACATCGAATGTCCCAGACCTCCTTAAATGTAGGATAAATCCTGTCCCTTTTAGTACCGCAGTGCTCCCATTTTCTCTCTTCTGTTCGTCTTTGCATAGAAGTACTCTTCCGTGTTCTGATGCTTCATTGATCCTTCAACTTCGATATGCTCATGATTTTTATGACATAAATAAATCGTATCATCTCATCTTTTCTACAAATTTTTGGACTGGCTGTACACAGTTTTTAAACAAAGTTGAAGTAATCGGAAAATTATATTATATCTTATTGCAATTGCATGTCGATTACACATTAAATTAATATTAACTTTGGTGGTATAGTTATTATAAACAATTTTACTTAGTTTTTATCTTTTTTCAGCGACTTGGTCGGGAAAATTCTTTATATTAAAAAGACGCTGGCTGATATATGAGTTTGTTCCGTACATGACGACCCCATTGTTTTTTGTCGGATTATAAATAAGATTTTTTCCAGTGATATCACATGCGCGCATATATTATAGTATATTCCTGCTCCATTATACAACTCGTGAATAAAATTGTTTTTTATGGAACGTCTTTACGAACAAAATGTTATTTTTATTCCATAAATCGGAAATTATAAAATTCACGCAAAAAATATTTTATACAATTCTCTCTCTCTCTCTCTCTCTATTCTATATAATTATTCTAAACAATTATTCTATGTATATATATATATATATATGTATACATAGAATAATTGTTTAGAATATATATATAGGAATAAAAATGATACTAAATTAAGATATATGTGCTCTCGTATTATTATAATTTAATAGGCAATTAATCAGGAAAATAAGACAATCAAACGTATATAAAATAATAATGCAACAGCGTGCGCGGAAGTTGTAAGATAAATCACGGGGAATGTTAAGATGCAAAAGGGCGAATTTGTGAAGGCGTCGAGCGATCGTTACACGTCGAGGAAAAATGGTAGACGGAGAGTTAAAGCGTTCCTAACTGAAATTTTTCTCATTCGAAGGCGAGGGCACGTTTTCAGTCTTCCTCAGGAAAGTTCCCCGCGCTATCTTTATTGCCTCTGCATCTTTCTGACTTTTGCTCCGAAGAATCGCATTACTGCGTTACTTGTCTTAGATTAGTTTCCCACTTCGTCCAGGTTTCTCCTTTCCAGAGAAAAAAAAATTCTTCTAAGATCCTTTAATCTCTTCACGGAAGTACCAGGTAGATTTTTTCTCGCCTGACGGTTTCTCACGCTTATGTAGAAGCGTTTGAAAGACGACACTCGAGGAAAATAACTGTTGAGAAGGACGTTCTAAGGAGAAGAGAGTCTATCATCAGAACAGAAATTTTTCTCATTCAAAGACCAATGGCTTGCCTAAGAAAGTCCCTTTTTACCATGTTGATCATTTCCTTTCGTATTTTTCTTGTCGGAAGACTTGTGTTCAGAAACTAGTTCCGCGACGAATTACATGTTGAACGAAAAGATCACAAATAGTAAAAAATATTATAATATTAGAGTATAGAGATATCACAAAAAAAACGTTAAATACATTATCTTGATTTTTTTCAATACACATATATTCAATAAATTATTCATTATGCAAATACATTTGATTTTTACCTATTTGAGTTTATTTCGACCATTTTATAGTAAATTCTATGTAAAAAATTGTCAAACCAGATTTATCTTAACAACTTATATTATACTTATGTATACTTAATATCGGTAAGTATTGAAATTACATTTAAAATAAAAATTAAAAGTTCTAACAATTTTATTTTAGTGTCAAAGATCAAATCTCGATTATCATTTTAGTAACATGATTGTATACGTCGTGTAATAGCACTTCACTTCTGTTCCCTTCCAAACAACATTTCTTCAGTCTCATCTCGAGATGATCAGCGAACTCATTGCACGAGGATGAAGATTCCGCAGACAAGGAATCGACAACCTAAGGAACGTCTGCAGCAGAAATTTTTCTCATTCGCAGACAACGGCGCGTTTTCCGTCTTCGGTCCGGCAAAACTTTTCTGCACTATCTTTATCGTTCTTTGCTCCTCGGTCTGACCTTCGCCACTCTCCTCGAAGACTTATTTTACTGTGTTACTTATCTTGGATTAATACATCTACCTCAGTAGTGATTTTCTTTTCCAACTATTCCGTTCTGGATAATTTCGCGTAATGGAAGCGCGGTGGAATTGAGTGGAAAGACGTTCTAAAAATAATGGTCGTTGTAAAAATAATCACTCGAATTCACTGTTCATAAAGTCGAATGCCCGCTCCTTCCTTAAACTCTTCGATGGTCTGCAGTAACGTCAGTCAAGGATGATCATGCGTAAATCCGCGGCTACCGACTCTAAAGGTAATTATCTTCCACCGAAAGGTAAACTCTCCGGAGGAGTTCTTAAAAGCCATGTATTATGCCTTTCGCTATAATACCTCGACGTACCTCTTCAAACAATGAAGTAGACGTTTCGTGGATCTGCGGAGGGTCTTGTGTACTTAGCATTAAATTTATTACTCGTATTTTTTGTGCGCCTTCTCTCTCTCTTTCTTTCAACGCTGCGGATTATCCTGTAAACATGAAGATATTCTACTTTCCGACGCCTATCTTTTTTATCCGCCTACCATTTTTTTTACACATCATCTTTAATCGCACTTTTAATCTGCGAGAGTTCTTGCTGTAATTTCCTGAAGTGCGACGAAGTCGTAGTATGTAACGCGTATCGCGCTCTGATTACTACGTCCTTTCTGTAACCCGCCTAGTAATAGTTTCATTTTTCAACAGTACAACAAAATGCAATACTGTTTGTCGATACTTCCATTTTCCCGTTAAAATTAATTGGACTTTTAACTGTGAAAGAAATCGCAAACTGGAAATTTCTCAACTAAAAATATTTCTCCGTTCGTTTCTTAAGGCTTGAATAATTTTGCAAGAAAATGTATGTCTTCTATGAAATATCTTATATTCCAGTCTTATATATTATGACAGAATACAGATCATTGTATAATATTTTTATACGTTGATTTATTTGCAATTTTATAGGACGGATGCATGTCTATAGAACTCAACGTTATGACTATGATGAAAAACGAGTTGCTTTGTAAGTTTCCGTTCAGAGAAAAGTCATTACTGAGTTCTTATTTGTCTGATACTTCTTTTGTAGCTGTTTTATTTTCTCTGGCAAGTTATGAAATCGCAAATACCTACATATTAAACTAACAAAATTACACTCTAAAATATATAAGTGTGGATTTAACACAATACGGTGCTTATATAATTTTTATTGCGTTGATGTTTACATCACAGTCACATAGTCAGAAATATATTTAAACATTCATATTGTGTGTTTGTGTGTCTACACTCATGTTTTTTAGAGTGTAGATTAGAGATTTTTTTCGAATATTTTTTGTCCCCGTTTTATTTACGTTTTATTTTACTTAGGATTAGATTAGATAGAAGTCAGTGTTATTATAGATTTCCTGTAAGTCGAATTTATTGCGTTCAAACTTAGTCGGATTATGGGCTAACTCAGTTCGAAACATGGAACTAGTAGGACGTGTATAGCAGTTTGTAGTCTCCACGAGCGGTATTTAAGCATAATTGCAATGATCGAAGAACTTCGATGGAACCCTGTCCTATCAGCCGCAGGCTGCACGATCGTTTCGAGTTTTCAGCTATTCGCGGTCGCATCAAATGAACGCAGTCGTGACGAACGACATTCTACCATTTACAAGAGCTCGCTTAATGAGGAAATCGCAACAAGAAACTCATAGCTGAATGTCACTCTGATAATTGATTGTGAGAATGATTTTGGGCGTGTATTGGAAGATTTCATTGGGCGATAGCCGGGGATTTAATAATTGTATACGATTTAATCGACGAATCACTGTCATTTTGCCGTATATTGTTAATTTTGTGATGTCGAATTATATTCAATGGAGTTATTTTTAATCATTCTAGTGTGTCGCGCGCGCTACTGCTGCTTTTACTTAATATGTTGTTAATTTAATTAAAACAATGAAGTTAAACAATTTATCTCAAGGAAGTCCTAAATCTAACTTACATTTAATTTAATCAGTTAATTTTAATTTGCTAGATATATATGTTAATGTAAAATGCTTTTATTTCAAAACAAATCAACAACAAAATGGATCGATTAGATGTGATTATTTTTTAAATATTAAAATTGCGACACACATGGAAGTTAAAAATAATAAAGTATTATAAATTTAACTAAAAAAATTGATTTAAGCTTTCAATTTTTAACGTATAATACATAATATAATACATTTAATTATATATATATTACATTTAAAATGTATAATATATAATATAATTCAGAATATTATAGTAATTTTTATCGTTTGCTATATAAAATGCAATATTTCATTAAGGCGGAATAAAAAAGAAAAGTAAAATTGTTGATACAGGCAAATCGATAAATAAAATGTACCCTCAAGACATACGTCAAACTGTAAGCATAATATATTTTCTTTCAAGACAATGCCGCTGCTCCCTCGATACGTCATAGCATTGCGTAAAGGAAGCGGAACGTCGATCTGCAAATTCAATTCCGATCGTATCCGATAAATTTCACATTGATTTACCTAAATTCCACGTCTCGATCAACTGATTCGCCTCGTGGAGCTTGCTCGGTAAAGAGGGTATTGCTGGCGCAACAATGATGGTCGGATATCCCTCTTCTTTACCCATAAGCTCCCTTCCCGCGTGTACAATTTGAGTGCATGAATTGAATCGCAAGCAGGGGGGACTTGTTCATCGTATGGAGAAAATCGTACGAGCTCGGGTTCGTATTCGCGTATTGTATCGTATTGTTCTATTGGAATATACGTTCTGAACGCGGCGTTTCGCCCCATCCTCGGGCCGACATCCCCACCGATTCGATCCTCGACGTCCACTGCGCCATTTCCGGCGAGATTGTCGAAAGGACCACGATAAAGTTATATCGTATTTCCGGGTCTCCCTTCGTTCTAGCAATACTCGAACTTTCGGTAATTGACGGACCGTGGAGAACGTATCGACTACTTACTCGTTCGCAAAACTACTCGGACTCTATGTTGCTACGCGTTTCGGATAAAATGAAAGCTGCCAACAAAATGTTTGCGATAAGATTTACTTATCGTTTGGTAAAATCTTTTTTACCCAAGAAATTGACGAATTTTTTAAAACAAAACTTTGCTTGTTTTAAAGAAGAAATATGCAGTCATTTTCTCAGAAAAATAAACACGTCTATTAGATTCGTATAACAAATCAAACTTATCAAAACTCCTTATAAATCAAAGAATTGGAAAGAATACAGACGTTAGGAGTCAAGCGCAGAAGACGTCACGCAAACAATACACTTATAAAGCTTGAAACTTCTTTATTCAACAAATGCGCTTACATGTTTCGGCTCATTTTTGATCATGTCTATTAGTTACTATAAATTTGAATATCTTATATAGTGAAAGTATCGTATTTAATTACTACAAAAAATAATAGAGACATTAGCAAACTAAACTCTCTTCTCATGACTTTTTTTTAATTTATGAAGGATTATAAATATAAAAATTTTGCTTTGTGTTGTATCTCGCTTTTGTAATAATCTATTTTTCGTATTTTATTTTAAAGCGCTATGATATAAAAATTATGTTTGTATACTAATATTTAATAAAGATAATAGTTTTACTGCAGATCAATATTACATTAAAGAGGCGAATCGCGACGAAACCGCAACTAACTAAATTATCAGTGGTGCCCTTTGCCAGATTTAGACTAATACGCGGTTTATCATTGAGAGGATAGACGAACGTCATACAGTCGGATTATCCGGATTTCAGTGGTACCAGAATCGATCCTTCTTGCTGTCTTGGAAAACTTGCTGTTGATCCACTTTCGGAAATCGCTGTGGTGACGATTTCATGATTTCCTGATCCCTTCTTATAAGACAATTTTATAAAATCCGACTAAAACTAAAAATAAATTTGTGACAGTCTACAAATTATTTAATTTATTAAATGTCTTATATGCATCATAATAAAACAACGTAAATAAGTTTTTCTTTCATTACGAGAGAAAAAAAGAGTTCTATCAATAATAATTGACTGTAGATAAGCTATCAAGAAGAAAAGAGTAATGTGCTGCGGATACGATAGAACTTTCCATTTATATTCATTCGGATAAAAGAGTCACCGATCACGCATTATTTCATGTTTTAATCCTTGTATTTTTTAATGGTGATATATGTTTATTCAAAACTTCAGAAATTCCCACATTTTTCATTTCTCTTGTATAGCCTACATAACACCAGCTGTCTACATTTGGCGATACACTCAATCCGCCAGAAATTGGTTCTCGATCATGACAGATCGTTTTAAAAAATATTCTGTATTTTTAAGCGACACCCTCGTTCGAATCGGATTTTATATATCCCGTTTCTCTTTCGCAAAAATGTTTCATAATTTCTATGAAAGTAAAACCATTGGATAGATAAGTTTTGGATAACTTTGAAGTTACATGTTGATTTTGAGATTTACGAGATAATATCTCTTTTTTACTTTAAAAGTGACATAATTAAAAAATTTAAGTTTCCTAGAAAAGAGAAAAAACTATTTTTTAACTTGACAGGTAATTATTGATTAATCTAATACAGTATTGGTAAAAAGAATATATTAACATGATAATAACGTTTTCGTTTCAACCCTCAAAAATCATCCTTGATGATTTTAATGATTTTTAAACTATCTTTTTTAAATGTAACGTTTTAACAATTTTTTAAAGTCAAGTTAATTTATGGTAATAACTCGAAAATCATGTTTTTTTTAATTGTGTCATTTTAAAGTAAAGGAACCAAGAGAAATTATCTCCTTATTTTTAATCCTAATTATTAACATGTAAACAGCAAAATATCTTTATTAATGATTGATAATAAAATATAATAAAAAATATACGTACATATTTTTTTTATTATGTAAATTTAAAAATATTGATTAACTGTTTTTATTTAACATATGGCTAACCTAAATGTTAAAATCTAATATAAACTTTTTCTTTAAAAAGATAAACATGAGAAAAATATAATGCTTTTTTTATCTAATAATTTCTTGTCTGATAATAAAACTTAATATTTTTTAATAAATTTAGTCTAAAATATATCTGCCAAAAATTATTATAATATTCTCTCTAAATACCACTATTCTTTCCAAATAATATGGAATCTATAAGATATATATTGTAGATAATAGAAAATCACAATGAATTGTATTTTTGGTAATAGCAGATCCTTGTGTCGCGAGAGAATTTTATAATCGCTAATATGTCAAAACTAAATCACAAAGCATCTAACCTATGTGTTCGGTGCGCATACTGCATTCCATCCGCGCACATCGGCGACCAACTGTGTCGGATGTCTCTTTCGAAGGCATGACTGTCTGATAGCTCGATTAAAACTTCGTTCAACCTACTTCCGTGTAGAAATTTCAAAGTTCATCTAAAACGTGCTCTCGCGGTTGAAGAGAAGGTCAACGAAAGAATGTGACAATCAATGTATAATCGTGTAAGTTAGCTGAGCTAACTAATTTCTGCTATTATTATTATCATTGTTATGATGCAAGCTGAATCTATATTTATACGCCAAAAGTATCAACCATTGTATTGATACGCTGACCTATAATTTTTGTGAATAAGTGTATATTTCTTCAGTAATTTTATAAATCGATCAGATTTTTTAAAAATCTAGAATAATTGTTAAGTTTTATTAAATAATATTGAGTGATATTAATTGTATATTGAATTATAAAAGAATATACAAAAATATTTAATGTACATAAAATGTATATACATTTATATAGTATTTCTGAAGAGATACTTTATTAATTATTAATAGTTAATCATTAGTAATTATGAAATTCAAATTTAAAAATAATTTTAATAATATATGCTAATAACTAGTTATATTGCCTATCTCTCAATGGACATTTTATATTAAATTTTTATAATTAAAAATTACTTAATTAAATTTTTATATTAAATTCCAGCAATTAAGATAAAAAAAAGCATGCATAGAATGTATTATTTCAAGTCATCTTCTTAAAACAAAAATGCTATTCTAAAGAATAGTTTTCATTTGATCTTTAATTATTTCGTATAACGAACTGAAAATAATAGATGTGCGAGTTAAATTTGCAATTTGTAGTTTTACTACATAATTTTTCTTTGTAGTTATAAATTTTGTACAAAAAAGGTTTAAAAGTTATACAAGAAACGTACAAAGTAGAAACTATGTATTAAAAAAAATGAAGCATATTTGGATTTATATTTTTCATAGAAAAATCATGTCCTCTTTTTAGACGCCTGTCTATTTAGTTAATAGTTTAATTATGCATAGGTATATTACAAAGAGCGGCGTAGCTGGCAGCGTACGAGACTGCTATGCCAGAGATCCCAGGCAGAACCGAAAAATTTTCGTACGCTCGTAGCTCCTCTTGGCAGGCGATGGCAAACTCCATCGAGAGTATCCTTGCCATGTGCACTTCTATAAACAAAATCGTCGTTCGGAATCGACGTTAAACTGTAGGTCCCTTGTGATTGTGTACAATCAGCGTGCACACCATAGACATACGATAGAAGTCACCACATCTTTTCGGAGAATTATGGACGGAGAAGGAGGAGATATTACATGTTACTTGTTATTAATAATAATTTTTAATTAATTGAAACTTGAAGATATGTTACCCGATTTTACTTATGTACTACATATGTTGCGTGTGTATTACATATATTGCTCATAAAGTTATATGACTATGTTTACATATGTTATTCATAAAGTTATATAACTATAAACGATCGCAAATTATACTAACAGTACATTGGACCACACAAACACAGCACTTTCCGCTTGACGGAAATCGCGTCGAGAGGTAAAAAAAGCATCGATATACTTCCAATCGACTCTCTTCTTCTCCTTTATCACGATGACAATGCAGATAGCGTGAAATTCATGGGTTGGAATTACGGCGTGGATCGACATACCAAGTTCACCACATTCAAACGCGATTGTACATATATAGTATATGTATGCGTGCTCGATAGAAAGAGAAAGAGAAACAGAGAGGGGGGGAGAGGGAGAGAGAGGGGGGGAAGGGAATGATGGGCTCGATCCAATTATCGATTCGCAATTTTCGATCGTTTCAAGCGCAAATGTCCCGCATAGTGTAGATGAACATCAAAATAGGTATTGTGTAGTTCGAATGGATCAGATTTCCCGTTTACAAAGCTCCTATTCAAACCTCTGCCACAACATCAGTTCCATTTAAATTTATATTGAGATAAACAATTGAGAATAATCGAGTGATTTTGATAGTATTTATTTCGTAATTTTATTTTTTGCATTTAGCATTTAGTTAATACATAAGTAGCTAATCATCCTTTATCACGCCCTTAAAACAACATCATATATCCTGAATTAACATAACTAGTTAAAATTATTTCCGAAATATTTTAAAAGCCAACAGAAATTGAAAAGTTGATCATTTTTATTGCATTAAGAGAGATATAATATGTAATTACATAATTACATTAAAAGACGTGATACATAAACATTTTGGACAATGAGAGCTCGTTATACATACGTGATGTTTAGTGCCATTGTTGGCGCGTGATGTCTTAGGAACCACATCGTTATAACGTTTCCAGAATCAACTATATGACTAGTTACGCTCCTAATCTTGTGAAGAGAGATATAGTTTCCTCGACTACGCGGCTTAGTATTTGTCGAATGTACCTCGAGCATCTCGTGTTATGTCATATACCCGAATATTCGTAGGAAGGACGCGAGAATGAGCCGCTTGCCTTGAATTTCGCGGCTAATAAACGCAACCGTGGTAAACTTTGCCGATATTCGCATTCCTGTGGATGCTGTTAATTTAATCGGATTCATGAACATAATTGCGATCCGAAAGATGTCTTAACACACCGTGTACATTTAATCTCAGAGGTAAAATGCATTTAATATTAAATGAACTATCGGTGAATCCGATTGCTAGCATTTAACATACAAATTTCTGTCGATAAATAAAACGTTTATTTATTCATATTGTTAATATTTATCTGTATTAATGAATTATTAAGAAATTAAAATGTGCATGAGATATATATGAAAAAATCTATGTATGTAAATATATTTATAAAATTATATTATATTTGACTGTATAAGTTTGGACAATCAGGATGCTTTATTAAAGTATCAAATATTCGCCAGGCAATATAGATTGGAAGAATTTCTACAATTTCACTGCGCAAATGAGTATATTGCCCATGGAATTTGCTTTGTCTTATTAGTCTAACTTTGATATTTAACTAGATCGTAAACAACGAGACGGATGTAGATACTCGCACAAACGGGCACAAATACCAGTGGTACAATCTTCAACGAGAAATTATTGAACGTAGAGGAGTGATCTAGTATCTTACTCTCGGCTAAATAACCGCATTTCATTAGCGGAGCTTCTCATCAACGGATTGACTCAAGGTATCTTGAATGAACATGTCGCCAGTAGAAGAAAGGCATATCAGACCGTTGAAGTGTATCTGAGGGAATGGAAGATAGATATTACCTAATTAAAAATTATTAGTCGGTCGATGTCGAATTATCAACGTCGATCGACGTTGAATCAACATCGATTTGACGTTGCTCATCTAATTATTCCTGGCTGGAAATCTGTAATGCAATGCTAACGTTATGAACAATTGGATTTGTGTTTCCTGCAGATGATATAACATTTCAAATGTTTTGCATTCTGCTACAGAATATGAAGACAACGAGTATAACTTGCGGGAAATGTGATGTAGAATATTTCAATTTAATTGATTGAATAAATATTTTGCTAAGATTATTTTTCTCTTAAAATATTTTTATTACGGAACGATAATATTTTTATTACGACACGATAATATTTTTAATAAATCTCGTTTGTTATCTTATCATTATTTTTGAACAGCAAGTTTAGTTATATTTTTTCTAACAGTTAGGAAAAATATGAATAGATATGTCGATATCGACAAATACTTTTATTTTTACTTTAAAATCGTGCATCGATTTTGCCGGACATGTGTATTCTAAAATGAGAAAGCGAAAGAGAGAAGGGAAGAAGAGAGAGAGAGACGAAATTTTGGTTCTCTCTTTTTTCCCTATTGACTAAGATAATGACTATTGTCAATTGAATCATAAACTTCCATCACTATATCAATACTAGGAAAGAATGATAATGTTATTTATATAATAATACATATATATATCTTTTTAAAATTATTTTTAACGACGTATTAAGAACTATTATTATTTTTCAAAGGTTTATTACAAGATAATATTTTTATACTGAGTTTGAAAAGTTTATGTGAAAATATCTTTATTTTGAATATTATCGTTTAAAACATTACCATAGTATCGTACGATCCTTCTCAATTTTTTAAAGCAAAACGCGTCAACATCGTGCACACGTTCCAATGCTAAAAACGCATGCATATATGTACGAGCATTGTTGTTTGGAAGATTCCTGTTAGGAATCAAGAATTTCTTGCAGTCTTCAAAGGTTCAACCGTGCGTAATACAGTGTAAAAATTGGCCATATAAATCGTACAGGCTCTCTTTCGCTTTTCTCATCTCGCCTTTCCTCCTACTATCGATCTTTGTATCAAATATCTTCTGCCAGTATTTAAATTGGTACTTATCGTTTAATTGCCTCTATAAAACTTCTTTCCCTCTTTTGCACGCCTCCTGGGGATAAGACGGATAAGAAGAAATTACAAGAAAAGAAACTGCGTCTCCAATGTACCGTATGCTTCACTACGAACGTTTCAATTATGTTGATTCGAAATTCTTGATCGTCTTTGACAAACTGCCGAATTCCTCGTGCATTTTTTCATCCCGTTCTTGTTTCTCTGGCTTTCGCGTACTAACCGAGGAAAAAACTGAACAGTAACGCCAAAGCTCTCGGTTCCATCCATTTTATTTTACGGTCTTCCCGGGAAAACTTATCAACGTGGATGATGGGAGCGAAGTGAAAAATTGCGGGTCAAAAAGAGAAATTGGCGGGTATTCCTCGTAACCGCATACTGTCTTCCGGCTAACTTCTTTCCACGTAAACCGTCCGTACAAATAAGTAACCTTTGCTGATTTAATTTCTCCTCTTCCTTATTGAAAATAGAGAAAAGCCAAATACAATTCATGGATATACAATCTAAATAAAACGTATTTATTGAAATGCATATATAAAACAAATAAAAACGTAAAATGTTAATAATGAAATATTTCATACATTACACAATTGTAATTTTTTGAATATTGTAAATAGAATATTGTAAATTCTTTTCATTATAGTACAATACCATAAAAATTCTTGGGTTTGTGAGAATTATTTCTAGATAAAGAATTTCTTATCAATTTTATATAAAAAATTTTTGATATTACGTAATAGTCTTGTATAATTTTTATTTTTTAATGTTTTCATCATTTTTTCATATTTATTTTCTACATTTGACAGAAATCGTGTTTACGTATGTACACCATTCTTTTGACATGTCGACTATTCGCACGTCTGTACAGTAGCTACAAATCGTTCTGGTCAGACATTTAACTTCCTATATGCTACGTATGATAAATGTAGAAGTTGTCAACTCTTGAAATTTTTCAAACAGGACAATGATTTGAAACGAAAGGAAATAAATAGTTCAAGTTTTCAACAAATTGAAATTAAAACCTTGCGATTTTATTTTTATACTAATTGTTAATAAAAATAATACTTAAAGTAATTATGGTAAGAAGTAAAAACTAGAAAAACATGAGTTATATAGAAAAAAATAAAATATATTAATTTTATTGTTTTACAAATATAGTATAAAATAATTCATGCAAAAACATATTGATATTTTTTTAAGAAACAATAAATTTAAAATTAAATTTTTTAATAATACGAAAAACGTTAGTTTCTTAGAAATGCTCGAGAAACTGCAGCATCTAAACAATTTATAAACTCTCAAGTTACTTGCAAGCGAGCAATAACTTGCAGTATAAAATCCACCTTATACACGTATAAAACCACAAAATCTAATGCCTTCTCTTCGGTCCCCTCAAGGTCAGACGAAATTCACGATTCCGGGCAGTAAAAGGATCTTCCTGGGATCCCAGCGATTCTCCTACATATATGTATGTCGTTATGGTAATTCCGATTCTCGACGACGTCCGCATGCGCGTCGAATTGTAGGACGACGCTCCACGTCGACTGCCTGGAATCTCCAGGCGACCCTTTCTTGCTTGCCAAGTAACGGCGTATAACAATGAATCGCGTATAACTACCACGACGCCATCGCCGCCACTGCAGGATAATGTACAGAAGCGACTGGAAACTATAGAGTATGGCGATCCTCTATTGTTGCGCGAAATATGAAGCGCTTCTGCAAACGAAGAGGAAACGATCTTCGAGTAAGTGGATTAAAACTCTTGCGCTAGTAGATTAAGTATGTAATATTTCCTATCAAACTGCAAGATCGTAACTTTGCAGAAATACGGATAGGTTTTTCCACACATGTTTGTTGTAATTATTGCATATAATCTCTTCTGTCAACCTTGTGATCAAATAATCCTTGAAGCAGCTACACTGCATCTAACGAAAAAAAAGAGATGTGGTTAGACGATATGGTTCGAACTCACTTTATGGGCTTCCACAGGAGAACTAAGGTAGAAAGTCTCAGGTACATCATCGGATCGATAGCGTATCGCGACGACCGCGCGAAAGGAACGAAGTTATAAACGAAGCCGGTGTGGCTCGAATCAAAATCAGCAGGGGCTGATAAAACTTCTAAAGGGTAGCGACTTGGCGGTCCTCTTGCCATCGTGGTGAAGGTAGTAGGAAACTGGGGATGAAAACTCGATCAGCGACACCGAGGTTGTTGCACGTGGGGATGGAAAGAGGATGACGAGGTGAAGAAGAGTGCGAGGGCGATGAGCTTGTACGAGGGGAGGAGGGATATGACTGTCCACTATCGAGATTTCTTTCTTTGCGATATACTGCGGTGAATGTAAGAGGAAAGAACCGTGGGTTGATTTCAAACGATCCTGGATTTCTTGAGAATGAATAAAAAAAGAACCCGGGAAAAGTGAAATGAATTTCTCCGACGAAATCTTTCTGTATTTCTTCTCGCTAGTCATACCTTTCTCTGCACCTTTCTGGTTTGGATTGCTTTACAATCTCTTGCTTTTTTGATATATATCTTAGAAGATTTTTCAGACATGCATATCGTTTTAGAGCTGATTGGGATTGACAAGGCATCTGAATAGATGTTTCCCTAAGGCAGAAACGTGCAAAGTGAAAAATTTTTCCATTACCTTCAATGGTAAAAATTTTTGTTTCGTCATATTTCTAGCTCAGAGAAAAAGTTACATGATCGCTATTCCGTACGAACACGACTATACAAATTATTGTTAAGTCTTAGAATTCTAGAATATTACGTTAATGTTATTATTGATAATGTTACATTGATAATGTTATTATTGATATTATAATATTATATTATATGGTAATTTCTAATCGATTGGTGTACTAAAATAACAAGTAACAATCTAATCGATTGACATGATATCCGGAACAGTGTGTCCTAATTAACTGTATCTCTAATAAGTAATTACATGCACATTAAATTGGTCTATTCCTTTCGATTACGAGTTCAGCAGACCTTTTAAATCAATTGTTTGTTAACTGCCAATAAATATCGAACACCTCTAACAAACTTTTTTCATCATTCATTAAATTTACCGTTAGATGCATGCGCAGGTTTGCTTGCCGCGGAAGCGTAGGTAACTCGTGCTTCACTCGCGCGAGTTAGATTTCAAAGGCAACTCGTTTGGAACTTCGACGCCGAGCAAACGAGCCTTGGGAGAAGTACTTTTACATCGAATATGCCGCGCATAGCACGTTGTACGCGGATAACTCTTCTACCGTAGCTAAGCGATGTGAAAGGTCGCCGCCCTCGGTCGAACGGATGCTTCAGAAGCACGCGCTTTCGACAACTTCGAGAAAGGTGTAAGCTGCGGAAAAACGCTCCTCTCAGGAATGCCATTCGTGTATCATCCGTGGATAAAGACGATAAACCGCGGCATCTCCTAGTGCACTTTTTCGTAGTAAATAAAAGGTCGGACATACCAAATTTTGTACACGGTTTCCACATGAAGTCTTCGAGAAATAATCCAAATAGCATCGAGTCGGGACATAAGATGTTATTTGGATGTCTTTTATACATTCTTATGTTATAAGATATCTCAAAAACGTCTTTAAAATATCTTTAAAGCGTTTTGTGTTCCGATTTTTTATGTACGTGTTGTCAGGGAATTTGAATTTTAACTCGTAAATATTTCTAAGCAACATGAAATTCAATTTTGAATTTATAAAATATTTTTAACACATATTAATTGAAATTATTTAATCATTGGCTGCGTTCAGCAGAGAAAGCAGTTTTGTAATTGTTCTAAAATTCTTCAATACACGATTGGTTTATATTACATTTAGATTATAAGAAATCAAAAGCAAGAACCAATCGTATTGAAGAATTTTACAGTTGCAAAGCTGCTTTCTCTGCTAAACGCAGCCAATATTTCTAGGATATTTGTTGAATAATCAGAAGTATATTTACATATGATTAAATAGTGGAAGTTCAATGAACGAATTTGCATGGAACAGAAATTTTTTATAAACATTATGCAGGCGTCCATACCTATTGTAGTAGTTTCTTATAGATAACTGAGAATTTGCGGATTTGCTTAAACAGGATAAAAGCACTCCAAAGTTATAAAATCTATTCCGAGACTATCGTTTGTACGCGAACGTATTATAATTAAAGCGGATTAGCTAACGGCATTGTTATCTCCAAGACGAAGGTTCTGTCGGTTTCACAAGTTCAGAATATCCTTCATTCGTAAAGTCTTTATTTCCGACATTCTGCACATGTTACTAAAGTCGGTAAAACGCATTAATTAAGCCGCTGAGATTACCATGAAAGGATGTACAAAGCTCATTTAAAAAGGACGACTAATTCTTGAACAAAATTACAAGTAGAAATAAACGGTGAATTTAATTTCTTTTTTACGATTATATCTCTTCTATCTTACCTTGCTCTATGTTCGTATAATTTTACATTATTTTAACAATATTCTATCTATGTAAACTAAAATGTGCATAAAGAACAAAATTTGAAAATTTATAGTAACATTTTTAGCATCATATTATTTTATGTACTATAATATAATCAGAATTAACAAAAAAAACAGGAGAGTTGTATAATGATCTTATAAATCCTATAAATTATTTAAAAAAAAAAAATACATGAAATTCCCAAAGTTTTGTCAAACAAACTAATAAGAAAAATTAATTATTCGAAATTACTGCACTAGTAGCTGCGAATTATTACATAATTAAGGAACTTCCCAGATCAGATATTTCATGAACTATGTAAACAGTTATCAGCTCGAGTAATCCGCTTTCTTAATCATCTCCGGAGTCGATAGCGTTAAGTGTTAAAATGGCTGAGCTACTACCAAATTACATGTACCAAATAGCTCCTGTTTAAGCCGAGTTTGAAGCTTCGCTTAAATTTTAAACGTCGAGCCAAGTTACCTAAGTTAGGTTTGCTGGACTTAGAGAGAGAATTTAGGCCCTAATAATTAATGCGGCTTTGAGGGTCTAGATTGACGCGCCTAACCATATATTACGCCGATTAATATAATCTATGCGAACATTTATTAAGAGTATGAAGAAATAATTTATTATCAATTTGAAATGAAATGGAAATGATCGTGTGAAAGATTTTTTGCTTTCAATATATCTATAAAAGCGAACAATATACAAATTATTAATTTCAAGAAATAATTAATTTAAAAAATGTGTACGATAAATGAAAATTATAAGCTCTAATAAACGTAAATGTTATATTAATAAGGAAATGAAGTCATCACGAATAAAATTCAACACACATTTGATTAATTCACAATTAAAAAAATTTTAATATTAACTAAAATCGGCAACAATTGAATAATTATCACTGGAGAAACATCGATATCAATTTATTCTTTTCTTCAGTATCATAAATATGATAGATATTTATAACGTAAAATGTGCATTAAAGAAATTCAATAATTTTATTTTTTAAAAATCCAAAGAAAGCCATGCTTTATGTTAATTGAAATAGTTAATGTTCGACAGTTCTCTTTGAATATATATAAAATATCTTTTATATTTTTACTTGAATATATTTTAATTAAGCTAATATATCAGCAAAAAGTTATTATTCATTATATATTATTATAATTACATAAATTCAAAGTTAACATAATATATTTGTTTCAAAAGTATTGACGTTGTTTACAACTTTTTATCAATTTTTTAAGAAAGACGTCTTTTTAATAAACCGATTAGTTATTAATAAACCATGTGTGACAGTTTAATATTAGGTATAATTTAGCCATTAATCGAAAATCGCAATAATTATAAAAGAATACGACTTAATTGTTCCTTCAAAATATGTTCAAGCTTAAGGCATGACCAATAAAATTCTTAATCGAAATTTTTCCGCGGCATTTAGTTTTGATTGCGCTAAAAGCATTAACGGTGCCAAAGCGTGAATGCTTCTTCCTCTTTTCACCCTTTTTTTTAGGGATCGCTGTTTTTCAAACGTAATTACTATCACGTCGCGCCAGGAGTTGCTACGTTGCACACGATTTTTTTTTAACTCGATGTCACGCATCAACGATATGAAACGCCTGCTCGTTCTTCAATTATTTGGAGCACGCGGAATTTTTCGGCCTCGCATAGTTTTGTCGTTCAATCGGATATCTGACATTAAAAGCATTTATGGGTCGTTGGAACCACCGAACGGTCGATATCCGTTTTTTAAACCAGAGAAAAGTTTTTTCTCCTCTCTTTTTTTTTAATCTATAGTCTCTTCCGAGCTCCCAACAAACGTGTAAGCTCAACGGTATCAGAGTATTTTTGATGGAGATTTGTTTCAATTCAAATAATGTTACATAAAGAAAGTCGACATTAAAATAGCATATATTTTAATACCATTCTATTAAAAAGTTTTAATTATTATTACTTCAGTAAATAAATGTAGAAATATAAAACATATGTACAAAAATGGAGAAATCTTAATAAAATATATTTACACGAAGAAAATTTTATATTAAGTTTTAATACAATTTTAAATTACACTTTACTATGTCTTGTATTTTCGATGGACTCTCACAACATGATTCCGACTTAACTTTTACTATGGTAGTACTAATTTTTGTCACATAAATAAAGTAATTATTTTGTTAAGCCATATTCTAACATGAAAACAGTGAATTTTTACTATGGTACGCAAACAAAATCTGCTAGATATATTTGATTTTGTAATAAAAAATTTTTACTATGAAAAAGTGTAAAAATTATGTTATATTATAGTTTTTGAAAAAATAACTGTAGCATTTAAACTTATAATTTACATGGAGACCGCAGCTACTACATTATAGTAATTTTAAATATAAAATTTTCTCCGTGTATAATAAAGAAAATTTGCGCGTTAAATACAGAAAAATGTGATTTTTCGACTAAATGAAATGACACAATTTAACTTATTTTAATGGGATATATGTATCAACTGTGTAAATTTGCTAGTACTCGTTTAAGTACTTTAATAGAAGCATTTCACATTCGTACTTTGTGAAAAAAATTTCAGAGTTAAATCGATATACGTATACAGGAAAACAGTTTTAATTAAAGTAAATTTTTCACAACTCTTGATAGGAATGTCGGCTTTGTAAAAGTAAAACGCCAAAAGCACTTTTGAATTACATAATATAACCTAATTAGTATGATGAAAGAAAATACGTAGAAATAATTAATAAAACAAAATCAGATTAATAACACAACTATTTAATTTCAAACAAATATTTGAAACAAAAGAATTTACCTGAAATTATAATAGACTCGATACATTAACTTGTCGAGAGTTTTAGTGTTCTGATATTTATTTTATACCGCGCACTCTATAATAATTTTGTAAAAATCTTTATAAAGATAGTGTATTATATGAAACTTAAATTGATACAAGCTTTAATTTGCTTAATGAAAAAATGTATGTATCGATATACAGTAACCTTTTTTATTTATATGTTTACAGTCTTACTTCAAAGGTGAACAAAATTATAACTATATAATATATAAACCCTATTTCTTACAAGCTTTTATTTTGCCGTCGTTCTTTTTAAAAATTTTTAATCTTTTTAAATCGACCTGTCTATATATGATTTACTGAAGCACGGATTCTAAAAAGCATAAGTAACTAAGACTTATTCCTATCTTTCTCCTTAGAAAAATTTTAATCTTTTTAAGTTAACCTGCCTATATATCATTTACCGAAGCAGGAATTCTCGAAAGCGTAAGTACTTCCGCTAGACTGCGATTTATGATGTTTTAGTCAGGACTCTCCGCGGAGCGTTGACAGAAAGGCAGAGAGCGCGCAGGAAGCGAAGAATTATATCTAAAAATCGTGGACCTTTGACCTAATGCACCCTTGATCGCTTACGAGCTGGCGAGACCTCCTTCTTCTCCCCCGTGAGATAATGGCCCCTGGCAAATTCGGATTTACACGCGGCTGTTCACAAGCGATTGGAAGCGTTCCAACATAGCGCATGCAACGTTTTATATCTCCGACATTTTTACCTTTATTTTCAGCGGCGAGTCGCCTTGATATTTTTACAGTTGCAACTCCGCGCAGAGATTACGTAAACAGTGTAGTCGACTTTTCGCGGTGCTGCTTCAACACGCGAAGAAGAGATGTGATGAAATGACTTGGGCTCGCGTTATATCTCCACACTGTCGTTAATGTTTCCCGAGTATCGGATTCTGTGGGAAATAGGGGCTATATTTCTTCGTTAACTAGATGAGTATAGAGTCGAATATTCCTGTTTTTATTCAGTTGTGGTTTTTATTCAGTCTGATCGACAAAATTATTTTTCAGAATACATTTTTTTATCTGTTACTTAATTATATAATTAATTATATAATTTTTGGAAATTATTCTTTCTGTGATGTAATTATTAATCACCCATAATATATGTCGTTACATAAAGTAACACAACTAAAAAAGTTAAGCATTTTTGAAAAAGTGAAGAATAATTTTTCAACTTAATAGAAAAAAAATTATTGACTAATCAGATAATATTCGCAAAAATCAAACATTGGAAGAAAAAGTTTCTTCTTACTTTTGAAATAAGGGAACGATATATGTATGCATGTAAAATTCAGAACGCACGCAACTATGTATCAAATTAAAATGTATTTAACGGAAAATTCATGCGGACAGTGAAATTACTTGCATAAATTTAGTTTCAAGACACAAGGCACAAAATTATCTTATAAATTCTGTACATAAAAACGACCATTATGTTCAAAGAATTACACAATTCGTGATTTCCTCCGTTTTATTATTCCGGCATCACATTATACAGTTATCACATTCGTATAGTTCTTGCACACTACTCTACTAAATCGCTTATTATATTGCCACTCAGGGACGAGTATGTTCAGGAAATTGACATTAGTGGCATCGCCTGTTTTCCAGCACGTCTCGGAAAATGGCGGAGGCGAGCAGTCTCAAACGGCGCGGCGTTAGAGCTGAACTCAAAGCGGAACTCGGAAAATGACAAGGAGACGACCGAGAAAGGAAACGCGTATCGCGCGCGGTCGCGCAATGTCCTCATCAGTATGCAAAATGTAGAACTCGTTCTCGTGGTGGAAAGGCAGGGGGGGGAATAGGGGGATGCGCGCCGTGGTTCTCTTGTGTTCTCCATTTGCCCAACTGGGAACCATATACCGACAACGGCACCGTTCAGCCGGTGGAAACCGTCCGCCCGGGTTGCTCCACACTCGACGTTCCCGCCGTGCGACGGAGCAAACTCTTCGCCTCGCTTTGCGCCTCTTTGTGCGCGGGTCGCATCGTAGATGCGAGAGCGTCGGGCATTATCGTACGCCAGGCACGCGTGTCCCGTGCGTCGTGTCGTGCGTGCTCTTCGCGCATGTCGTCGCTTTGCACGTAGCGTAATTATCCGCGCACCCCCTTCTCCCTCTCTTTCTCTATCTATCCATCTATCTATCTATCTATCTGTTCGTCTCTCCTCGCTCCGTTCGCTTCTTTTCTCGTACACACGTTCCTTCTTTCGTCGTCTTAAAAACTTCCTCGGTACCTCGGCTACTTCCCGAGACTTCGCACCGGCGATTTTATCTCGTTGCCTCGCAAATGTTCCGTCCCGGATCTCTGCAATTTGTTTCTTGCGAGTTGCTTGCTTTGTAAGTTCTGCTGCTCCGAGACCTAATTGAATTACGAACATTTCAACGGCGCACTGGATAAATGGGCGGCATACAGAAGGTAAAATTTAAATCGTCCCACAATTGAATTTTTATGTAGAAATCCGGTTGGCGTTCTCTATCCTATTTTCTCAATTTGATTACTTTTGCAGTCTGCGCGCGCGTTTCCACCGCGTCCGTCCACCGAGTCGTAAGATTTCTCTTTTTTTTCTTTTCTTTTTCTTTTTTTTTCTTTTTGTTTTGATCCCCGTTTCCGCGGCCACCACTGGTGCCCACAGATTCAGACATCTTTGATGTTCTATAATGAAGTTCGTTTACTAAGAAACAACGTCGACCGTCAGAGATTCCTGCCTCCCCCTTTTGCCCGCAACTTAAGATGAGGTTGCATCGCGCGTGTTATCCGTGTCACCAAAGCGGTTCTCGTATCTTCTTTCCCTTCTCCAGACGAATGGGTTCCTATCCCCGCTATGTGAAGTCGAAGAACCTCGGCATCTCGTATTTCGCTCGTATTCTCGGATTGCGAGCGCGGAACGATAGTGAGCTTTACGCTCTTTTGCACAGTTCACGATAAACTCTCTTTTCACCGTCCGAGAAAACGCGGCGTATCAACATTTTATAAGCCCGTTGTTCCCGAATGTTCGTGAGTATCAGTTGCTTAACTTTTTACTGCAGCGCAACTATGCAGTGCGGCATCGCAGCTGTGTTTCTTGTGCATTAGTAAGTTTCAGGAACGTTTCTCATTTTTTTTTTAATTTTAACGATTACACGTTTACTTTTCGTTTTGAATAGAATTAATGTATACCACGATATATTTCACTGTTTCGAGTCAATGTTTCGTATTCTTACAAAATTTTAGCGATAACATGTTTGCTTTTGTTTTATGCATTTCTGAGGAGAGTCAACATACGTTTTGATAAATTCCAGGAACGTTTCTTAACAAATTTTAGCGATAACACGATTGCTTTTCGTTGTGCGCATTTCTGGGGAAAGTCAACGTATATCTCGATAAATTTCAGAAAAGTTTCTCATTCTTAAAAAGTTTTAATAATTACATCATTTGCTTTTCATTCTACGCATTTCTGATGAAAGTTTAATGCACACCAGAATAAGTTTTTTCAAGAATGTTTCTGATTCTTACAAAATTTTAGTGATAACACACATTTGCTTCTCGGTCTGCACATTTCTTAAAAGATTTAATATACACCTCGGTAAGTTTCTTATTTTTGCAAAAATATAGCGATAATATATTTGATTTCCGTTTTACACATTTTTCAAAAGATTCAACATACTGTGATTAGTGTTAGGAATCTTTTTCATTCCTAAAAAATTTTTTTAAATACATCGCTTGCTTTTCATGTATTCTATACGCATTTTTGAGGAGAGTTAACATATTATACCCAATAAGTTTCAGAAATATTTCTGATTCTTACCAAATTTAGCTATAACAAGTTTGTTTTTCGTTTCGCATATTTTTGAAGACAGTCAATATATCTCAACAGTGATTTTCTGTCGATCTGATATTACACAAGATTAGCGATACTATTTCACCTTATCTTTTTAGTCTTGACATTTCTACTGAACGATCGCGACTAACTAAATTACGTACCGTGCGGGAAATTGTACCTTTGCATTCTCAGACGAGCGCGCAATCTCGATACACCGTGATCCAGTTAGCCGGCCATCCTTTTGTATTGCACAATAGGAAATGCGACAAAGCTGCACAACGAATTTCAGCCTTCGTATGTACGGTCGGCTTTCTTCCTGCCAGTTATATAAGGAAGCGTGCAAACTCTAAGGACGTCGAACGTCCGTAAAGAGAGGCCGTGTACTGATAATGGTGAAAAATAATTGGACCGTTCGGGTGTTCAGGCACTTTCAAAGGTCGTGCGTTGGGCACAAAGGAATAGAAAGAATCTTCTTGGCCTACATCCGTAAATTGAAGACGCTCCTGCGGGCAGACAACCGAAAGTTTTGTCTGAAATCGATATATTTGCTTTTATTCGTGGATTTTAATGGAAGTTTATTTATTGAAATTATTTATGTAGAGAATTAATGTGTATAATAATCAGGATTATAATAGTTACTTTATAAAAGTAACTTGTTATATGAATTAAAAAAGTAAGTTATTATCATTAACGTTACTCAAAAGCTAACGAGTTGTTACAATTTTTGTTATTTTTTTACCAAGTTTTAATGATGTTTTTTTTTAGGGTGATATCCAATTGTTTATGTCGCTAATTGACTCAACACGAAACTTGTAGTGATTATGATTAATGCAACATGATCAAACATATAATAATATAGCCTTCTTTTAAAACTCGCTTATGTATGTTCCATATACACATTACTTATTTGTTACAGCAACGACACAACTAAAACAAAAATTTGCCAAAAAATAAGTTTGAATGTTTTAAATCATTAAAATTTTGTAATATTAATTTTAAAATGCAATTTTAGTGCAATAACTGACGGAATAAAAATATGTCCTTTTGAATTATGTTTTTTCTTTTTTTATATTTCCGTTCTTTTTCTGAAAGCAATTCCAAAATCACATTTTTTTAATTGTCATTGTTGTAGCAAATCAGCGATACATATTGTACGTGCATAATAAAATAGAGATTTTATATCAATATCTGACCTCAAACGATTTCGTCAAAATCCTACGAGAGAGAAAGGTATATATTCTTTTTCCCTATATATGTCATCTCATTTTAATATATATATATATATATATATATATATATATATAATATTTTCTCTGTGTTTTTTTTTAATAATATAGAGTGAGATAATGAGAGATATATATAATATGTATAACTTCCTCTCACGTAGGATTTTCAAAATCACTAGTGGCTAAACTCTGATATAAGGTACTAGTATAAAGTAACAATAAAAGTAACGGTTATATTCGTTATCGCTATCCAAAAAATGTTATTGCGTTACTATTAATAATGTTACAAATAAGGAAGTGTAACACATCGGGAAAAGTAACAACATTACAAATAATGCGTTATTTCCCAGCGAGAAATAACTGTAAGTTAGACATTGTTTTAGCATCGAAATCATCGATTCGATTTAGATTAACATCAATTCAATGAGTGATTTCTCATTAGGTTTCTAAAGTATAATGCATTGCGTCGCGATGTACAAAAAGAATTTTAAAACTTTTATGTAGTAATATATAGACGTGATTTCAATCACAATCTACGTTTAGAGTTAACAAAAAAGAACACGATTTTATTTATTACGTCAAATCGATTTTTGATCTTTCAACCGTGCATCGTATACGGATATATAAATAGAAGTGCCTTTAGAAGAAATCTGGGTTCCATTAGTTTTGCAGTGGCACTACAGCGTGAGTTTCAAATAAAAGGTAGTATCAATAAAAAAAAATGTTCCAACGTTGATTGGTCGGTCTCACGCATTCGGCATCGATTGCGCCTTCTGCAGACGCGAAGAAGATGGAACATTGGGTTTTTGTTTCCCTCTGACCCAGTTCCAACTTGCATCTCCGAGTCGTCTGAGTGGGCGGACTGGTACACACCGGATTTTAATTTACGCGGAGTGTCAGAGGCACACGGATAATCGAATGGCATTACTGCCATGGTTGGCGCAACGTGTAACGCAATAAAGGCAATCGATGAAAGCCCGGTGACCCGAGACCACTGTTGGCTGTCGATTAGTTTAGATCAGCCAAGATCAGAACCGCATGCAGAATCCATAATGTCGTCACGAAGAAAGAACGACATTTACGGATTGCTGCTTGATTAACACATCCCAACCTTTGAGAACTCTCAAAGGTTGGGATATAATTAGGAATTTAATCAGATTATAATAAAAAAATGTACAGAAACAGCTTTAAAAATTTTAATAAAATTTAACAGCGACGCGAATACGACTTTAGAGCTTCGAATACTAATATTTATATATTAATAAATATGTGTCCGTTCCGCATTTCTACGAAGGCTATTAAAATTGATAAGACATACAAAATTGCGTGAAACTTTATTCGCCTTTTACATCTTAATAGAAGATAACAATCTCTTATTCCGAGGGTAATATTTTATTAACGTAGATTTTGCTTCGAGTTAAACTTACTTCATGCTCGGAAAGCAAAGTATCTAATCTTCTCTAAAGTTGAATACTTATTAACTTTTAAGTAATCAAGTTCTAACGTTTATAGAGTTTCAAATCTGCATTAAAACGGAGAAAATGTAAAATTTGCAAATAAAATTAATAGAAACGGAATTGGATAATCACTAATAAATCAAAATTCAACAAAATTACCTAATAATTTGATTATCTTTAACATACTTTATTTATTTATTCAATTTTACATTTTTAGATAAAATACTATCATAAATATAAGCATAGAACTGGAAATTATTCAAAATACATATACAAACTATAATTACAAGAAAGTAAATGATTTTATCTGTACTATATATGCATAAAAATCACAAACTCATTAAAATATTGCATTACTATAACACTTGTAATTCGCAGAGGATATTTTCAAGATGCGTTCATTTCCCAAAGGAAAGATGTCATCTTAATAAGCGTAAAATTTTACACCGTGAAGCTTCCTGACCAAGCCTGTCGCCTGCAAACATTAATTCCGCTGTGACATTTTTTTATCCGTGGAGATAGGAAAAATGCATACCATCCGTTTTTTAATCCGATTTCGTTTATCGGAAAAGGTAGAAACTGCTGGCCGGCGCGAGTGTAAAAATTGTTCCGCCGAGCGGAAATGGCACACGGTCCGAATGTCGAAGAGGATTACGCGGCGCAAAGTTGCGTGGGGGTTCGTAAATTTTTCAACTTTTCGATCGTCGGGAAAGGCTGCCCTTAAGTTTCCCGAAAACTGCTATAGATTATTAAAAGAAGCGTATTTTTAACAAAGGCTTACATTGTGAAAGTGGATAACGATAAATAGTAGAAAGTTTTATCCCAATGTTCTAAATGTATTTCAAGATTAATGTGATAAATTTTCGTTAGTGTATTTTGCATTGTACAAGCGTTTCTTTGGAAAAATTGTATTATCTGTTCTCGCGATATGATAAAAATGCGAACTATCTAATTGCGATGACAACGTCAATAGCTGCGAGAAAAAAACGTCTTATCGTGGTTAATCGTGCGATTCCGTTCCACGAGATCGCAATTCGAGGAATTCAACTGGAAAGTGGCAACGAAGGATCACAAAGGCTGTGAATTTTTCGATCGCATTCGTCGAACAACTTTAGCCTGATGTAAATCCGAGAACGCTGAGTCGACTTTACCGAGGGACTTGGAGGTCTTTCGCGGTGAAGAGACGATGGTCGTGATTTTTATCGTCGATGTGGAAGCAGGAGTAAATAATTTACCTGGGGAACACTGATTCGATGGCGCCATCGAGGATTTTCTTTTGGTGCGAGTGCTCGCTTTCTCCCAATTCCATCCTTCAATCCTTGCCGTTCTTTTCGCTCGACTACTCGCGTCTGGGAACGAGGAACTCCCTTAATTCATTGTGCTTCCATCGACGTACTTTCGCCATTCCCCCGGACACTACCCATCTAGCTGAAAGAGCAAAAGCACATCCAGGACTGTCGCGTCGTGATTCGCCGGGTAAACGGAAGAGTAAATGATGTCGGACAATCGGTTGTGAGAACCGTTCCGAGTCGACAGACCGATAGACGAAATCTCGGCATACTTGCAGGGCTTGGATATCTTCGTTTAAACTGACTTTATTGTTAACCTCCCTTCCGTTGAATTGTTGAAAATTTGATCGTTGACAAGAATTAGGAAATATCTTCAATTCTCAAATAAATAATTTAATTCTGCAGTGATTATAATTCGGAAAAATAACATTGAGAGCAATGTACTCAACTTACGGGAAGTAAAACATGGTCAAGATTTTATTAAATAATTAAATACAATTTTTCAAAAAAGTTATATCTTCTATAAAAGTGACACACTTTGGGTTGTTATGTAAGATACAAAAATTTTGTCACAACTCAAAAAGGATAATTTTTTTAAGGATTGTAAAACAAAAATAAAATTGACAGATAAGTATTTGATCATTTTTCTAAGAATATGTTCTTTTTACCGATATTATTTATTAGTTAATAATTTTCTATTAAGTTGAAAAATAATTTTTTCTTTTTCTTAAAAAACTTAATTTTTTGAATTATGTCACTTTTAAAGTAAGGAAACGATATATAGAAGAGACCTTTATCGATATTCGGGTACATAGCATGAATAGTAACGCATTCGCCAATACGTGCCAAGAAATAAATAACAGAAAGAGCATTCTAAAGTTTTCCATGTCGGATTTCAATTGCGGAACATTTCAGCCGCGTTATTGATGGCGTACAACACCTAATGTATAAAGCCACCAGCAAAGTACGCACGGGTGGTTTTCTCTGCGGAAGGTAGCCGAATGTGGCGGAACGACGTGCATAAGGTGCCATCCTGTGGAAAATTCTGGTCGAGCCGCGGCGGCGGGATGCTCGTAAGGTACGGCGAAATGTTGGAACGACCAGGAGCCGTTGCATTTTTATCCCGGATGGTGCCGACGCAGCAGATGAAAGCGGTTATGTCGGCTCTCTATTGCCGTCCTTTGTCTCCCTCTCCGTATCCAAGACGTTCCTTAACAGCCGCGCGGCGACTCCATCCCCCACGACCGCCTGGCCCCTCCTTTCCGCCCCCGTCATCTTTTCCGCTTCTTCCTCTTTCGCGACCTCAAAGCCGAGCTCTATTTTAGGCCATCTCCGAGGTATATTCAGGCACCCTGGCGTACAACCAAATGCCATGATACTCCACCACCCCCGCTACAACATGCCGTATAACGTGTTGTGCCGCATGGCAAATCCCTCTCGCTCTAATGTTATTGCCGAACCAACCTCTCGTCCCTCCCTTCGTGAACGCTGTATTATGCGGCTCTACATTCCGCTAAAAGCCGCGGATTCCTCTGTGGCTCCGAGGTATTTTCTATCTCTGAAGAAAATCTGATCGAGATTTAAATGGGATGATTATCATTGATTTTGATGTATATTTGTATTGCCGAACCAACCTCTTGTTCCTCCCCTCGTGAACGCTGTATTATGCGGCTCTACATTCCGCTAAGAGCCGCGGATTCCTCTGTGGCTTCGAGGTATTTTCTGTCCCTGAAGAAAGTCTGATCGAGATTTAAATGGGATGATTATAATTGATTTTGATGTATATTTGTATTGCCGAATCAACCGCTCGTCCCTCCCCTCGTGAATGCTACGTTATGCGGCTCTACATTCCGCTAAAAGCCGCGGATTCCTCTGTGGCTCTGAGAGATTTTTCTCTCTGAAGCAAATCTGATCGAGATTCAAATGAGATTATTATAATCGATTTTCATGTATATTTATGTTGCTTTTATTATACAAGAGAACGTACATTTTTATGGAAATTAATGATTCTAAAAATTTTTTAATCTATCAAAATTTAACGATTATTTTTGTTAGGAAAAAAATTATACTTTGCCCCGATGAATCGATTCTTTTCAGCTCTACAATAAAATGCAATCACTCTTAATACTTCCATTCAGTACGACATTTTATTAATATCGTTACAAAATTATTGACATCCGTGTTGGATGATAACTTATTATTATTTAACATATGTTATTAATCATGATTTGTAACAAATGTGAAATCGCGCTAATGTCTATGTTTGAAATTTATCATTAATAATACAAATGTTCACCGATGTTGAGAGGTGAAAATTCATAAATTAGCTTTTACTGCCGATTATAGCCAACCAACAGTCATATATAAAAGAAGGAGGGAGATCGATTCTTATACGATTATTTCCAGTTGTAATTAAATTTAAACACATGAATCTCTACTGGTGGCATATTTGCCCGACACGAGCAAATTCACTTTATTTTGTTTAAATAATTGTTTAAATTGATGCATATGTGATACATCTGCATATAATTAAATTCTTAGTCGTAATTTATGCTTCCGTGATAATACATGTCATACAAGAGCACGTTACGCATAAATCCTGCTCGTCGGCGCATCCTTTACCGGTTCTGCTTCACTGGAATCATTACGCGTTTGTGTATTCAACGAGAGAAGCCTTCAGTTAATTATAGATTTGCTCATTCCTTACGTCGCTTATGCATAAGCATATTGCGTTGCATGTACGTGTCACAAAACCCATTACTTGTTCTGTATTCAAGAATGACTGCGATTTGACGAGAACGTGCTTCTTTAGGAATGAAAGCAATTTGAAGAAATAGAGCATTAATGCAAATTATTGAACATCAAAATATTTTTTGTGTTTATTATACTCGACGACATATATATTAATCCAGGAATATCCACCTTTTTTTATGTAAACGATCACTAGAAATATTATTTACGCCTCAATTTAAAGTCATTATTATATAACAATTAATAATATCGTATACAAATCGTATATTATTGATTGTTTGACAATTTATTAATATTTTCAGATTTACTTGATATTTTTAATATAGATTTACTTATGTTTTATAATATCTAGTTAATATGTATATATTTATTTTTTTTTTTTAAAGGAAGAAATAAAGAAATGTGTGTAAATTTTTTATCAGTAAAGAAAACTATTACGAAAGACTGAGCTTTACATTATATTGCTAGTATATAAAAATCGTCCACTATTCCCAGGTTAACGAGTTTGATTTTTCTATCTCTCTTTGGCACGTTTCAAACAGATTATTTTTCCGTGATCGCAGATATCTACGTTACGCAAGGATTTATAATGACGCTATAAAGTATCGGATTATTTTTATTATTAAAACGAGACGCTCCATTAAAACCGTGCAATACACGCAATCGATGATCAAATACATCAAATGCATCAACCCACGAATCAGGCCGATAAAATCGGGAGAAGCAAGTCGCGGGAGCGCGCGTATCAGTATACCGCGGTATTCCGCCGTCGATTTAATTACCGATTAATCTAGACTTCTTTTGTTCCCTTTGAATAATGTCTACGTTCGCCCGACCAGAGATCGCTCGTGTATCACCGCGCTTGTTTTAATAACGACGATAAATCTCGAGTCCCACAGCCACGCCGACGGAATATTCGAGACTATGCGCTATTGCCTTCTTTTTTTGCCGTTCAGATTATTGGACTTTCTCGTAGTCTCGATGTCACGTCGATGGGACATTCTCGATTGTGTTCGACGGCACTGCTAGTGACGAATCGAAAAAAAGAAAAGTCTGCATGATTTAATTCCTCATATAAAAAGAAGCTACGTAAAAGAAGTTTTAAAATCTACCTAAGATACGTTTTTCTTAAAGAATAGACATAATTTCTTAAATTAAGATTATGAGTTAAATCTTAAATTAAGATTACGACAATTGTTACATCATTATTCCAACTCTCTAATGGCAAGATGAATGTTCAGATATTCAGGAAAACAGGATTAGATCCGACTCGTTGCTTTGTATTAATTCATTTAATCAATGTATAAGATTGCAATAGAAGTGAAATAATGTAATAAGAAACATCTTCCTCTGTTAAACAATGTATGCAAGCTGTAAAATAGATGAAGCCATATTATTGGAGAGTTAATAGAGAGTTTTTGCAATAACGTGAATCCAGATTCCAGATACGGTGAACGCTAAACTCACATTATTCTTTTCTTTATTAGTTGTTAAGAAGAAGATAACCTGATCTTGGCGTTCACCGTATTTGGATAAACAGTATTGCAAAAACTCCCTATTAATGGAAATCGTTTCGAGGATTTAAGGTATATATCTACATAAAAACGCACAGATATATAATTGCATAATAAATATATTCTATACCATATATTTCTATATCTTCATAAACATCTTTCGTTCCGGATCTCAAGAACTTCAAAGATAGTCTGCCTGTATTTCTTGTATTCGTAATATTAATTGATGATACTCGATATCAAATATTACTGTATTTTTATCTCTTTATTTCATATTCAATGTTAATAACAGTTGCACTCAATAAAGTTATTATTATTATTATTACTAAACTAAAAATTAGCACAATGCTCGCCTTACTACTTATTGTACTTTAATGTTATAAAAACCCGTTCTAAACCGATGTGATAGTGGATGTCTCATGTTTTTGTAGTTATGAATGGATAACTTTTTCGATACACTGGAATAGCAACAAATCAGGAGCATCATCTATTCCCGGGCATTCCTCGACAAAGCTAATACACGGTGAGGTATCTCGCGGAATAGCCAATGGGAAAATGGTAACTGAGTATAGACCGGAAATGACTACCAGCCGATAACCGGATATCTAATATCCGACCGTTTGGCCGGCCGAGTGCCGAAAAATATGAGAATCGGATAAGCACTGTCTGGTAAC
This sequence comes from Trachymyrmex cornetzi, assembly GCF_001594075.2. Taxonomy (NCBI): domain Eukaryota; kingdom Metazoa; phylum Arthropoda; class Insecta; order Hymenoptera; family Formicidae; genus Trachymyrmex; species Trachymyrmex cornetzi. The sequence continues at coordinate 1,424,842 of NW_017298743.1, forward strand.
CATATTCATCGAATTGCACCTTTTGCTCTGGCGATGCTGCACTCGCAAAAATTTCGGTTCGTCCTTGGATGTCCGCTGAGACTGAATGTTCCATTAAAAAGGCTCAACAGAGATATATAAGAAAACTCAAATTGAAGGGAAGGATCGATATTAGTTACTTTTTTCAGAAGGTGAAGTAACACAAAGAAAAAAAAGATTTGTTGATAGAAAATATTCCGCTATCGTAGTAAATTTCGATAATTATTATATGGGCAACCTAAAGCTTTGTTAAGAAAACTAATTACCTATATTCAGTTTATATATATATATATATATTGTATATATTTATATGTTGTAATTTATTACTGGAGATTTTACATTTTTCGATCATATATTACTTAAGAAAATAAACGCGAATCTTTTGCTATTTCATTAAGTTTTGTATAGTCAAGATAAATTCATTTTGAATGATTAATTTTAAAGTACGTAGAGACGTTGAGAATCACGCGATGAATAAATTATTCAATGTTTTGCAGCAATATTTTCTATGTATATCAATTTCCGTAGAAGCTATAATAATGATTAAAATCATAATTGCTTCAAACATTTGCGATTATTAGCTGCTTTAGTGCTGCGCACACATGTTTACGAATGCAATCAGTAAAATACGGATGATGGAGCTGTTTTGAGATTCACTCGTATTAGTAACATTTTAAAAATAGATTGTATGATATTTCGACGTTAACATAACGAAGGAAAAGATGAGAAAGAGAATGAATAATCAAAAAGAATTATTTGACGCTCTCGCGGTTGGCTTAAAACGAAGACATTTTTTAATTCCTCTGCACTCACTACCCGTTTGTTTGTTTAAAAATTCTATAACGAAATAGGAAATGTACGTTATAATACATTCATATATAAATTATGTACTCAAACAGATTTCTGTTGAAAGTATTAGTAATATTAAAAAATATTTACAAACATCGTTTATAAAAAATATACATATCTTATATAAAATATGTATTTTATGTAAAAAGACTATTTCTGCAACTAGAATGGATGTCTGTTACATACTTAACGGTCTTAAAATTTTTATTAAAAATATATTAAATAGAACCTCCACGATAGGAGATAATTCGTAAACCATTAAAATACTAAAGTATTTATACCAACAAAGTTGCAAACGTTCTAACTCTGGATTTGAGTCCTCTTCAGTACGAAAGTCAAGTATAAACTACAATTATTATAAATAATATTGTTATATTATTTACGTATTAACAATATGGAGGCTTATAGACAGTTTACTTATATTTGATTTATTCTTGTAGCCAGAAAACTATTTTTATTTTGTAAATAGATATATTTTTGAGATTATTAAATTTGCTTAATTATCTGATTAGGAAACATAACAATTATAACTAGAATTAAACCAAAGTTATCTTTCTAAGAATAGCATTAAAGTTGAATTTTTAAAAGATATCAGCCTCATTCGTTATTTATCTATTATCTTTTACCTATTATTAATAAGTACTTCAATGGAGCAGTTTTTAAACGAGGAGAAAAGAGAATGCCGGTCACTGCTAAAATACCATCACTGATACAGTATCAGTGATAATTAATAATAATTGCGTACCGCTCGAGTAATCGAGCGTCCATTAGCGCCATTACGCCCATCGTCGCGTTACCACCCTTCGCGCCGCATGTTCTCGCTTCCGCTTCATTAACTTTATTATCATCACGTCGTAATGTATTATTATGTATTACACGACGCTTTACGTGTCCGGATAATACGAGGAGCGAGGGAAATAAGTCACATTGGGACACGCTTTAGTGCACGTAAGACATCTCGGATTTTAAGACCGTGTTAGTCGGCGTCCGCAGGTCTCACATATCAGCTAAATGACACCATCCTGACAAATGAGGATCATCAATGGCGTCTGGCAACTTTACGCTTCCCGAGAGCCGCTATTATCGCGTATGTCCATATTCCCATCCCTAATTTACACCGTTGCTACGAAGGATCTTTCAGAGGTTTCAAGTCTCCACATTCCTCGAATTCTTATTTGCCAAAAAATTTTTTGCATATGGATAAAAAATGTTACATGATAATGTTGGAAATACTCGGACTTTTTTATTTAAATATTTGTATATACATATAAAAAGATTATTTTTGGATTTTCTGATTGAAACTGAACATACAGAATGACATCTGGTAACTTTACGTTTCTCGAAAGCCATTATTATCGTGTGCGGACAGCGAATATCTATACCACCATTTCTACTTTATACCGTTGCATTGCAACAAAAGAGAGATTCTGAATTATCACATTTTTCGGACTCCTGTTTGCCAGAAAATTTTTTGTATCTGAACCAGAAATGTAATATTGAAAATACCAGGATTTTTGTTTTAACCTCTACATACACATGTAACAAGATTACTTTAGGATTTTTTTTATTTAAACTGAATGTACAGAATTTGCAATAAATTATTTGCGTTTAATATTAACGAATGGCAGGAAATAAAATATATTTATGAAAAGCATAAAATAAAAGCATTCAATTAATTTAACTATTCAGGCTGAATATTTGTAACAAATTTATATTATACAATTTAATCAAATTTTAATGTTTAACGTTATTATATCATTATAAATTTTATTTCATAAATAATGGTTTTTAAAAATCGTATCTGCATCATTTGTTTACTTGCATTGTTTTATTTAAATGAAATAAGAAAATCTAAGAGAATTCACTTAAAAAATTCAGACGAGGCACAAAGTTTAGAGACCACGAAATATTTTCATTCTAAAAACTTGTTTTTTTTTATTTAAGGTTTCTTGGATGAGAAGCAAGGACCTCCATATTCTTACTTCGGGAAATTTTTCGTTCAGCTCAGATGCGCGATTCGGACCCCAGCACACCCCAGGCAGCGACGCCTGGACTCTCAGGCTGGATAACGCCAGGAAGACGGATTCTGGCAAGTACGAGTGCCAGGTCAATACGGAACCGAAGATCATGTATGCAGTGCAGCTCTCTGTGCGAGGTGATTGTCGTTCCACTTTACATTTCGTCCTTCCCGTCTGCTTCCCCGTACGACGATTTACGGTAGAAAGATTTTTGTTTTCATACAAATAAAAATCACAATTTTATTTAAACTTTAAGAAAATACGATTAAATGTTTCTACAATAACGTAATGCAATTACGTAAATGCACAAAAGTATAGCATATTAAAGATACATCCGACATGTTATTATTTAGTATAAAACTGTAACAACACAATACATTGCAGAAAACAAAGTTTTCCAGGAAATAAATTTAAATGTTTTGAATTATTTTTTAAAGTTTTCAAATATTAATTTAAAAATGCAGTTTTGGTATAATAATTGATTGTATAGAAATAAAAATATGTTCTTTTTGAAATATATTTTTTCTACTTTTCCTCATGTTCCCGTATTTTTGTAAATAATTAAAAAATAACAGTTTTTGAATTATATCATTGTAGCAAATAATTGACATACAATTCATCTTAAAAGAACGAAATGACTTGTCTTTTGTAGACATACTGCATAAAATAATACAAATAAGTTGACAAAATAATTTTATCATATTAGATTGACTTTTTTTTGCTTTATACAATAATATTTCATCATTAAAAACTTTTGTGTTTCTAGATCCAGACAAACCAGAGGGCTATGACGAGCCACATTCTCAGCAGACACGTATAAGTAAGTATATATATCCCGCGGACGTGACGCGTATTTCTGGCTTGCGCGTTTGTGACATATATGAGCGTGACGCTCCTTTAGTTCCAGCCCACGCCGATCAAATCAGTCGTATATTTAAAGACACGACTGAAACATGAACAGACCGTCGGTATAATAGCGATAAAAATTTCAAAAGGTAAATTAAACTTTGTAAACTATATAGAACATCGTGCGCATTCAGGCGTTTCACTATAATAATTTCACTTCTGTAGCAAAACAAAACGATAGAAATACGATTTATTTGATTGAAAGTATTGTATAACGTAGAAATATCTAAAGTTTTTTGATTTTCATGAAATATACATTTTTATAATAAAAAATTAATTATTTCTCAAATTTTTGTATACACAGTCGTTATAAATGTAATGATAATTATAATTTTTAAAGCGAACAAGCTCTCCGTTTTAATTGTATTTGTTCGAACTAAATAATTTGTCGCATCGCATACATTTTGCTTTAAAAGATTTGCATTGTTATTTAAATCTTTTACATTTTTGAATAATCGAAATTAATTATCGAAATTTATATGGTTGCAGTACGTGCGTATTTGCATTTTGTTGTGATTCTAATTTCATTGGCGCTAAACTTATTTCACTGTCTGTGATATCAGCGATAATATTTTGCGCAGACTTGCATAATTAATTTCCCGCGTAATCAGCATTAGCCGAATCGGGTGTGCGCGGTGTACATAAAATGGAGCGCCTGTATCGCGCAGTTTGAAATTATATCATGCAAATTATTTTATGAATTCCTTGATCGGTACGAAACTCGGACAAGCGTACAATTATGCAATCAAAACTTCGTCGAAAGTTTAACGGACTATGGATTGGTGCATAAGATGCACTTTTTTTTCTTCTTCTTCTTTCGAATTTATCCGTTTCTGCATTCTATCGGCGTGCGCTCCACAGATGATGAACGTAATAAAATACGAGCGGAACATCACCGCACAATCAAAAAAATTTACTGTATAAAATTCCCTCGGGTGCAAAGATTGACCTAGTTACCCAGAGATTTAAAAATATAACTTTCATCGCCAAGCGACTGGCAATTTCCGCTTTGTTTCGCCACTCGGAAAGTAGCGGAACCGAAAGCACTGGTTGAATAGTCGTTAAGATTGCATCAGTTGGAAAAAGCGCGATTAATCAGCCGTGAGGTACAGCGAGCTAAGCTTACTGATAATTATCAAGCAAAGAAAGCACAGGTTCTTGTAATACAATCATTACAAATGTAAGCCATCCACTAAAGTATCACTGTCGCCATTAATTCTGTTTTTAGTATTTTACTGCAATGTTTTATATACAGCGATGTAAATAATATGATTAACGCAATTAGTTATTAAAAATTTTCAAACATTTTATTTACGAGTTATTAAATTATTTATATCTGCAGATACTTTAGAAACGTAGATTAGAATACGTTTTCTTACTATTTTCATTATTTGCCTACACGGAGAAAATTTTATATTAAGTTTTAATACAATATTTTAAATTACACTTTACTATGTCTTGTATTTTCGATGGACTCTCACAACATGATTCCGACTTAACTTTTACTATGGTAATACTAATTTTTATCACATACATAAAGTAATTATTTCGTTAAGCCATATTCTAACGTGAAAACAGTTAATTTTTACTACGCAAACAATATTTGCTATTTGATTTTGTAATAAAAAATTTTTACTATGAAAAAGTGTAAAAATTACGTTATATTATTGTTTTTAAAAAAATAACTATAGTATTTAAACTTATAATTTACATGAAGACCGCAGCTACTACCACATTATAGTAACTTTAAATATAAAATTTCCTCCGTGTACAAATGGTGATGCATAAATTTTATTAAATTGGCAAATTTCTATTATTATTTTATATAGATTAATAATATGTTGCCCTATGCCTTTTATATCTACATTATTTATCTTATTTTTTTCATAAGTTGCATTATTTATTTTTATGAAAACCACAAATTCAGAAACATGTGTGAAATTGATCTCACATCGGATTTATTAAAATTTATATTAATTGTGCCTACATTGGAAATGTAAAATCCATGAATCAGACACAAACAGTCAATAAAGAAGATTAGGTTGTGCTTTTACAAGCATAACATTACAACGTATGTTTAAAACTTGCACGATGCCTGTTTACCGCTTTAGATGGTCGTTGGCAAACTTTTGGGCGAGTAAACAGTGCTATTTCTGTTGTTCTCTGTAATACTCTGTGAAACTCCAGGGGATGTATTATATGAAAGTTTATTATCAGATCTACATAGCGTACGTATGTAACTGGCAAAGTGCTTCGACCATTTCTAATTCGCATATCGCCAATATTCGATATTTAAAGATAATAGTTCCCCGTTGGTTCAAGAACTTCTATCGATTATCATATAGGTTTAATATTATTTCTAGTTTTATTGGAGCCATCCTTTTACGAAATATACAATTTATTGTAAGATAAACATAATAGGTACATTAACGATGAAAATGAAAAGGTAGAATTTATTTATTAATAAAATCTCGCTTTCAAGATGTAGCGATTGAGCGCCCATGTCGATAACGTATCATATCTTTCATAAATATATTAATAATCCGACACGTTCTCGTCATAGTACATCGAATATCCTTTAAAAAATCATTAGAAGCCTCTTTTTATTTTTCTCGTAGAATCGAGCGACATCAATCACTTAAGGATAAGTGCGACACCATCCTGGCTTTGACGCCCGTGATCCGTCGTCGTCGATTCTTCTTGCGAACTTTCTTTAGCCGCTTCATAATTCTTTTTAAGTAACGTCGTTTTATTTCAGACACGTCGTCCTCTCTCTTGACGCCTTCGATGTTCCAGAGTCTACGCTTTTTCATTTACGTCGAAACGGCAGATTACGAGAAGCTGCGTTCCCTCGATATCGGGGAGCTTATTTTTGATACTGCCGCTCAAAATCATTGGCAAAAACTCACAAATGTTGCAAAAACAAGACCTATATCGTTGATAAAGTATTTCTTGATTTTATTTTGATCTTTTCAGCGTTTTTAAGTGTAAAGGTTCTTACTGTCCTCAAAATATGAAACGTGCCAAATATGAAAAATAAATTTAATTATTGACATTATACTTTATTCTTGAAATACTATCTTATTTTTTGACCTATTTTGTGGTACTATCAACTTAATGGCGAAGTTGCGACCGTGAATATTTCTTTTCATATCACGACGTGTTTCCGCTCAGAACACTCTCCATGCAGTTTCACCCGACTAATAAATATACTCGCGCCAAGTTTCTTCTTTCGCTTTTGTTCACAATATATGCGAGACTTAAAGATAGTCACAGATCGCTGCCAGCTATATTGTCGAAGTTTTGTAACAGATAAATAAGGGGAACAAAGAAAATGGGAGTACAACGCGCTGCGAATATGCGAATAATAATGTTACATAATGGCATAGTAAATTTTTTCTCCGTGCAATCGTAGTTTATATTTATATATATATATATATATATATATACAATAAAGATTATAATAACGCTTAAAGAGATTTCCGAGATTCTCGAATCATTTCGAGATGAAAATCTTAATTAAAAAATATCGAGGCATAATAATTTTTGAGTTATAAGCATCTAAAGTAAGTAAATTATATTGCCAAAAGTTCACGAGTTTAGGTATTGTATGTACAACGCAAAGTGCCAATCATGTTTGAACGTGCAAACTTTGAACGATTCACTAACTTTAAATACTTGTAATTCAAAAACTATTATAGTCTCATATTATTGCATGATATATGCGATGTATGTTTCAGCGCAATAATAATATACACATAATTATAACGAATAATAACGTTATCATTAAGTTTCATTTTAATATTTAATTTTTTTGCAACAAATAATTAGAAAGCATACCTAATCAGATAATTCAAAAATCTAGCACATGCTCAACATATCTACATGTTGAATCCGCACTTGAGTATTCGCGACTCATTGGGTACTGATGAGTCATAAGAGAATTTATCCACAAAGTTTCTGGCAACAAAAAAAGCAAACAAGACCGTACTCAAAAAAGAAACGTCCGCAGCAAGTGAGTTTACAGTAATAACAGCATAACATAATATTTCGCTAGAGAGAACGTAGTCGTCGCTGGATTCATTTAAGTCTAATAGGATTATCTTTAATCCCGCGGTCCTACCGCGGCTTCTTCGTATCCTTTTCTTCGTCAGCCACCGAGAGTTCAGAGTTCTAAGAGACAGGAGTTGGACCGCTAAATGAGTCTCGACCGTGGTCCTCGTACTGAATAATGCATAAAAGCCCCGATATTTTTATACAAAACGGAGAACTTCACTTTTGGCCATTTTTCTTTTCTACTTCGGAGATGATGATGAATTATTAATCTGATTGTAGAGAGTTTACACCACTTGTTAAGATCAATTACAGAAAATATCCCCCTCTTTAAAAGTAACATAACTAAAATTGATCTTTGAGTTACTACGAATGATTTAAGTAAATATTACCTTATCAATCATCAAAAGTGAAATGACTTAACTTCATAAAAAAATCATCACGATACAAAAAAGAGGGTTTAAAAAAATTGTCAAAATCGCCACAACTCAAAACAATTCTTTAAGGAATAAAAATGACAAAAATTACATTTGATCATGTTAAGAATATTTTTTAAATTATTCGAATAGTCAACAATTTTCTGTCAAGTTTTTTGAAAAATAATTTCTTCTCTCATCTGAAGATTTTTTAAGTTACTTTTGAAGTAAGGGAGTTTTATAATCTTAGTGTATTATAATTTTTAAAATAATACTATAGTACCATTGTGTGCTACTTTCGATATAATACACGTTCTGTAATAATCACTCAAATCCATACAATTTTCTACACATTAAGTCTCTGCTTACGCTAATTATCTTATGACGATACATGTACATATATACTATTTCTGTATATAATTTTAAAGGAAGTTAGCGTGATATTCTCAGATATGTAAAGACGTAAGGCAACCGTGTGTAGATGCGATCCTTTACAAAAGGAAAACGGGATTTCATTACATAGCAAAATTCATAATGGGAAGCTCGTTTGCAATTTATCGTATGTGTAATGGAGAACCGAAGAGTTTTCAAGTCGAAGTAATTTACGGTACACTTTGTAAAGGCTGATGCTTGCAGCGCTGCAGGGACAAGTATTCGTTTAATGCGCTCGCGCATTAAACGAATACTTGTCCCTGCTTTCTAAATTAAAATGTACAAGCTTGACGATATATCTACATGTGAGCGCGTTATTATACGTTTTTTTACTACCTCAGCGTTCTGTACTTTGTGCCGCGTCGGCAGAGCACCAGCGCAATGAAAGTAGATACGTAACGCTGGCATTAATTAAAATCATTACATAACATTTGTCGAGTATCCTTGATAGCGCAAAAGTGTTCACCCTCGACATCGCAGAGTGTTTCTTTCCATCGGGAGGAGATCTAATGCATTAATCCTGTTCGTTGAGATATTAAAATCCGAGAACAGATTGCATCAATTAGAGAGTATTCACGATACATCACGCTGTAACGTTGTCAATTAAAAAATTGCAAATTTCTTTGTGCATATCGCTCTTTGTTCGCTATTTCGACATTTATTGCTCGCCAGAATCGAGGGAAAATCTCTTTACGTATTAAAGCAATATACGCGCTTAAAAAAAATGTTTTCTTCCATTTAAACCCTCTTTTTTTTTATATAAAACAGACGTAAATAACGTCCGAAATAGTTTAGTCGAACAGATACATGGCATTCAGCATTTATGTTACATTGCTTTTCATGTTTAATTTAAATATGTAGAAATACCACAAATATATTGGCCTCCACAACAATAATTTATTGATCAATTTATATAGTTGCTTGTCTGCTAATAAATACATGTTTTAATAATTATTATCAATTGCAATCAACGGCCAGAAATTATTTTTGATAAATAGAAGTATTGTTCACGTATCGCGCGAACCACGAACATAACTTCACATGCAAAAATAATTAATATTATATCGATTTAATATATTTATGAAATAAGCAATGCAAATATATAAACAAGCACATCTAAATAAAACTTTAGCGTCATATAAAATGATTAATATATGCGTGTGCTGGTACTAAAGTTAAAGCACGACAAACCTTTCTGCTTTTAAATCAATGCATCGGTTAAGAGATTCCGAGTGCATTTCCGTTTCAAATCAAAATCCTATCCGAATCTTCAAATTCAGTCGAGAAATGCACCGTCGCGACGTGCCGCATCTTGGTTATTCCCTCTCAACCATCGGATATACGCGTAATCTTGTCACGACGTGGTCATTCAATTGCTTCAGCCACCGCATGATATTTGTTCGAACATGACTTCCAGGCTACGAGAGTACAGCGCCGGTGGCAGACATAATGGGCCCCCGAGAGCAAAGGGTGCCATCAGGCTCGACGATCACCCTGAGGTGCGTCATATTGTCGCCGTATCAGACCCGTCCCATCAGGGGTGTACAATGGCTTCGGGATAACAAACTCCTAACATTCCAGGTAATGCAGCCTCAGCTGGATACGCGGGGTCGCTCTAATGAAATTTCTGTTTGACGACCGAGAATCGAGAAGGACGGGAGAAAAAAAGAAAGAGGCGCTCGTATATCATCACACCCGACGCGAAGGGATGCGGATCATATGGTGTCCCTAACTGTGTCTTTCAACATTTTTGTTTGCGTGATAGCTTGCGTCGGCTGTTTCTTTCGTGCGATACGTGATTGAAAGCTGTTGGCGGTTTTGCCGGTGCAAGACTGCTCGCGATTATCTTGCTTGGTCAATATTCGCGTTCTTTGAAACATCCATCCGAGACTCGTCAGCCTTCTTTAGCGATATTTTTCTTTACATTATTTATTGTGTTATATAATAAAACGTCTTTGCGTTTTAAAATGTTTAAATTGTAATATATACTAAACCTTATTTTTGGAATGTCTTACGACTGTAATGAACGCGATTTATTTGTTGAAAGCAATAAAAGATTTATTTTTTGATATAACAAAATTCTTAAATGATCATCATAAAATTAATATTATAACATTATTTAGATGTGAATATGTTAGATTCTATTATTTTCTTGCATGTGCGACTTGTGACTTCATGCAATATCAATTTAGCATACTGTACCATTTCATTATTTCATTTTTATGAAATAACTTGTCTCTATATTGTAAATGATAGTTTGCATTATTTCGATTGATTAAAAATATATTGTATTAGATTTTGCTTTTAGTATACATAAAATATGCATTCAGATAATGAAATCTCAATTCGAACATGAAACGTGATTCGTGAGAGATGTAGAAACGAAAACTCAAATTTTTCCAAATTTATTTATAAAATACATAAAATTTTATAACATGAATAATGTAGAAATTTTTATATGCAATTCGGCGAAATAGGAAAGACTTAAATTAGCAACACATCCCGTGTTTCTTTCGGTTTTATCATAAATTGTGGAAAATAAGAAATAAAAAATGGGGAAAATGGAGAGCTTTTGTTTCTATATCTCTCTCAAAGAGAGAAATACTTAAAAGATTTTCTGTTACTTACTTGATCGTTGAACTCACACTTGTTTACTCTTCATCCAGGCAGCGCGCGGAGGGATAAATGTAGAGACCGAAAAGGGTGCGGCACGTACAGTATCCGTGTTGACTTTGGCGTCGGTGACTCAAGATGACGTCGGAAACTATTCATGCAGGCCGACGGAGGGTCGATCAGCCACTGTCAGCTTAGTTGTTGAGGAAGGTTAGTCTCAGTCTTTTACTACTCACGTGGATTATAACGAGAAAATAAACTAGCAATGTCCATAAATAATTTTACTATAATATATAAATATATTTATATACATATAAATATATTTATATATTTATGTACACATATTTATATATATTTATAGTTACTGATTATACATGCTATAAAAATATATGTTTAAAATAAAATGGAAGAGAGAAAACGGGTCAAAGAACTAAAATAACGTGATATAATAGAAAAATGTATAAAAGTATATTAGATACACTTCGTGAAACATAATGATATAATAACAGTATACTTATACGCTTCGGGATCTTCCGGGAAATCTCGCTGTCGCCGGATGTGCTACGAGTGTAGCCGGAAGCCCACCGGGCGCGCCGATATTCTATTTCCTTCTACGCTTGGGTGTATCCTCCGCGGGGTACAAGCATGATGTAAAGTCGTGCCTTAGGATTACTTGAAACACTTTAAAGTTTTAAAGAGGCGGCGGTATTTCACGCTGGAGCTATTTGTCTAGCTCAGCCCCTCGGTCGCCGCGGCAGGGATGAAAAGGAGCGGAAGGACGAGAGATGGGTCGGGAGAGAGGAGGGATTGCGAAGGGGATGGAAAAGACGGAAGATCGCTTGGGCTTGCTCGGGTGCATGTACGTACTCCTGCGCGAGACCAAAAGCGGGAATGTCCGAGGGACGAGGTACGAGGAATCGCGGAAGGAGAGAAATTGCGGTTCATAGATAGAAGGACGGTGACGAAGAGGGAGTGGAGTTTGAGAGAAAGGGAGAAACTTGCGGAGGAAAGAAGTAGATATAAGCGGAGATTCTCTCTCTTTGCTTTCTCTTTGCTACTTTCCTCTCTCCATTCAAGCTTCGCTGCACGTCTTATTTCGTTTTACTTTTTCCTTTTTAAGATTGAGTGAATAATAAATGTGAGAGAGGAGAGAGAGAGAGAGAGAGACATGCGAAGGGGTGGAGAAGAATGAAAACGAAAGTAAATAGTTTTAAATACAATCGATGAGGTCAAAGAAGTATTACACAAAAAAGGACAAGTTTATTTGCTCTATCTCTCGCCTTTATACCGTGCACTTTTAACACATTTTAACACATTTTTAAGTTGAGTATAGATTTACACGTGTACTTTTTAATCATTTGTTTCCTTATCGAAAAGTTTTAGCAATTTTTCTTTGCGCACGACAATCGTTTGTAAATACACACAGGATTGGCAACGTTATTTTAAAAGTTATCATTATCGTTACGTTCTGTAAAAGTAAATCGTTATTATTATCTTGGAAAGTAACGATTCATTATTTTATTCGTTACTTTTTTTGTAATAATAAGCAAGATATTAGATTAAAAATTTTTAATTTAAACATTATGTAAGAATCAATATTAATTGTGAAATCGATATTAAAATTTAAAGTCCTAAGTTGATCTCTACATAGCAAACATTTTTTAAACTTAAATCTAATAAATCTTTAATAATTTTTTATATTATTATTTTTATTTTTAATGTTCATTTTTAGAAAATTAAATTGTAATGCGGATTTTATTAAAAAGTTAAACATTGTTTTTAAGTATCAATGTCATTATTAAGAGTGCATTCCAATATTTATTGCAAATACTGATAATTTATAATTCACTTACATATATGTAATGTGATTTATAAATTTTCAGTATTGACAGTGACTATATATCGGAATGCAGCTTAGGGAATGAAACATTTTTCGATATTTTTCAATTTTTATTATAAAATATTTCCAGCCAATTATATATAAAAATAATGCGATCTATTGAATAGTTATAAAGGTAATTGAATAGTTTTATAAAAGGATTATAATAACGATAAAAGTAACAGCTAAATTTGTTACTATAAAAATGTAATAACATTACTATTACCCCGACAGAAAAAAGTAACAAGCGTCAGCAAAAAAAAAATAACGAAAATGATATCAGCATTATATGTAACGTGTTACTTCTCAATCTCGAACATAGAAGAAAATAATAAGGTAACAAAGTAACGGAAATTATGGAGACATTAGTAGGAATTGAAAAATGTACGCGAACACAGGCCGGATGAAATGGAACGAATGGCACGGAAGAGGACGAGGATCTGCGAAGGCATGGAGCCCGGAGGCAGACGCCGTGGGATCGCGGGGACACTTGCATGCGAAATTCACGTGGATAGTCTCTATTATCGTGAATTTCCCTTCGGAGGTTATTGCGAGGAAGCGCCTGTGGCGCACGGAGTCGCATTTTTCCCAAGAGCGTGAGCGCGTGTGTGCGCGCGTGCACGCGTGTGTGCGCTATCTAACCCCGTGTCTATCCGCACGCGAAACGCGTCCCGTGCGACTATAAATCAAAACTTGGATGACTCGCGGCCTCGTAGATTGTGGATTTACGCGGTTTATGACGCGCCCGAAGGAAACCGTCTCGCCCGAGCGTAACTAAGCGAAGTGCATCGTCCGATTTTTATGAGGGTGTATCGACGTAAATATCGTGGTAGATGTGGAAATTGAATATCACGGACCGAACATATAACGGAGGATTTGGGAGATATATCGAGATGTATGAATTATTAATGTTATTGAATCCAATTTTTTATGTTTTCTTCAATAATTTGCATAATTTTTGAAATTGTTTTTTAAAATTGTTATTTAATTCTGCTGATCTGTTTGGGTCTATTTGGCCTAAAATGTAATTTATTTTTTTACTAATAAATTTAGAATTACACGAACGGGGGTACAAGCTTTTAAAAATGCAATTTGTGATATACCTGTTTAGAGTTCCTGGTCGTCAGTTATAACAAAGAGTGTGAAGTAATTTTAATTTTTAAGCAAATTTGTGTTATTAGTAAATATATTTTATTAGTAAATATTATGAGGAGATACTGGATTACATACTCTACATTATTGATTGAATTTGAGTGTGCTTATTTTTTCTTTCCTTGGAAAATGTATGAAAATTTGACGTGCTTTTTAATAAAACTAAAAAATTATGAAAAAATTACAGATTTTTCCATATTGTATTTTAAAGTAAACAAAAAGTTCACCGGTGATTAAAAACCTGTATAAAAAATTGTTTCAATGAGAAGTAGACATGCTTTTTAAAAATAATTAAGATAAAATGAGATAATTTTTATTTATACTGTGAAATTGTATTGTTAAATACAAATATATATTTAACATATTTGTTAAACACATGTTAAATATAAATATTGATTTTAATGAATTGTTTCGTATTATATAATATTCATTTTAATTTATATAAAATATTATATAACCTTCTAATTCCAGTTACTTTTTGAGATTGCACTCGATATACATCCTTAATATTAATAGTGTCCTATTTGCTTGTATGTAAAATTACTTACCATACATATTGATAGCAATATATTGATAGCACTATATCACTCAATATAAATTCTAGGGTTAATTAAATATAAAATTTTGTAAGTGAATATATATTATAATAGATAATTTGTGTCAATAATTGCATACTTACGTGTAATATACTTTTAAAAAGAATTTAAAGGTATGAAGGATAAAGCTTTTTTTCTTGGAATTTACCTTGCAATTTGGTTTTAATAAAAGCTCATTATATTTTAATACAGCGAAATAATAAAAAATGGAGCAAAAGCGTAATAATAATGTTATACTTGACGTAGCTCATGAAATCTCATTATTACTTATATAGTCATAAACACAGTTTAAATACTGCAAAATTATGACTCCGTGTAGAATTCTCACATATACGTACACATGTATGTCGGAGTAAATCTCCGAGAGAATACAGAATTAATTCGTTGCTTCCCCGGACCGAGCAACACGTATAAATTGTACATTTACTCGTTACGCTAGTACTTAACGCGTGTGTAAGTTATAGAGGTATCATGACTGGAAAAAAGTGAGATAATTAAACATTTAGTAAATTAATTTTTGCGATTATATACTGTATTCTTGTATATTATGCAATTGCATAATGTACAAGGATAGGGTTGTACGTATATAATTCCGCAATTTATAAAGGTAAATCTGTTGAACCGCTCGGAATGAAGAGATACGAAAAAACTGCACACACGACGAATAGAAGGAACCCTGTTAAATCCACTCGCGCGCGATATCGCGAAACTGAATTTTCGTCTGATCGTGAGTCACTTTGCAATAGCGTTTCACTCACATGTATGTACGTACGCGTACGATACATCAACCGCAGGCACGATACGTACTCGCACGGTCGCGCGAGAACCCGACGATAAATCAGAAGTCCGGCCACTTGTTTTCTAGTTTTGCAGATTGCGAATTCGCGCAGTTTATCGGCACGGACGAGCCGAGTCCGAAGGAAGTGCCATTGCGATGGGATTAAACGGGACAGTGGGCATTTTTATGTGAGCGAAACTGCACGAAAATACTACTGCTGGATGACATGCGAATATCATGTACGAGAAGCGGAAATAAAGTCATAAATAAAAATTCTCTTATCAATTAAAATTAACAAATAGATTTTTATGATAGAATATAAAAAGATGCTACTCAAGATCTGTCCTTAATTGTTTAGCCAATTTATGGATTGTTTGATTTATATTAATGCTTTATAATCTTCCAGACCTGATGTTGGATATTAAATAATCCACTCAATTATAAATTTTTTTGTCAAGCAATTCAATTTTCTTTATGTTACATCTGCAAATTTGAAATACTTTTATTAAAATATGTTTGGTATTCGTTTTGTGTGTGTGTTATAGTTATGTCATTTTGATTTCTTGAAATTAATTAATACTCTTTAATTAATATAAATTAAATGGGTTTTACAGGCTTAGCATTAGTAACTATATTACAGATTTTGACGTTAGGGTTAAATTAAATATTTAAATTGAAGATACCCAACGTATTATAAATATTTCGTATAATTTCACAAGATCGCCTAAACTAGTTTAAAAATTGTTTCAAAAACAATCCATGGGTTTTTCGTATAACAATGTCGATCTAGCGAGATTATATCAAAACTTTGTGTTCAATCTTATCGAAGAAAAATGGTAGAGGGAAGAAAACTTTCTTCGGCCGTCTCGGGAATGCTGTGAGGATAACCAATAATTGATCATCCTCCAATTAATTATTGGCATCTACTGATAATCGGGACTAAGCTGATAATTATTATAGCTCCTCAAGATTAGAGAACTAAATTAAAGTCATTAAAAATCTTCGCATCACCGATTAAAGTTTGAGGTCCGTACAATGAATCGGCGGTGAGCAAACTATTTTATGGGATTTTATTGGAACGAGCATTAATTTAATTAACAATTTTCTGAAAGCCCGCGTAACAAGATATGAAATATTTCTCGCAAAAGTTATATAGGACAGTTAAAATATACATTTCAATGAATGTTTCTGCACGAGCTTTTAACTCAAGCAGTCTATGAATATATCTCTTTAAAATTATAAATGGCTACTAATTAGAAGATTGTTATACATTGACAATAGATAATTAATGGGCAGTAACAAGGCTAGGCGTAAATTTTTTTAAAAATACATAAATAAGATAATCACATTAAACACAATTTTATATACATTCTAATATTTATTATTATTGTTTAACAGTATATCCAAATATGGTAAATTATAAATTATATTTTACAAATTACACGGAAAGAATTTTCTTTTAAAATTTATCCTGAAAATGTAGTAGTTGTGATACAACATAATATTTTAAAGATTTTTACCATGCACTTTAGTAAAATTGATCAAACTTACTTTATACTTTATTATAGTTTTATTAATGAATCAGAAAGATTAAAATTCTTCGAAATACAATGTTGTCCTACGACTGTCATACTTTCAGGGTAAATTCTAAGAAAAAGTTCTCTCCGTGTACAAATTAAAAATTTTCTATCAGTTATTTTGTCAATTAAGTAAAACTTTCGAATTTAGAAGAGGCTGCTACATATATAGATCTTCGCATTGTCGTCTCCTCTCAAATATTTGTGAATGTTTCTAGTGAACATTCGTGCTGCAAGAAGTGCCATTTGCTTGCGATTTGTCGAATGCGGCGCAGGATTTAACGACTTTTGAGGAAGCCAATGCGTCGTGTGCAAAAACGTCTCGAGTGCAGTGCCAGTCCGCGGCTGATGCCGGTCTTTTTGCGCCGGCTCTTGCCGGGGGATGGGCTTTGGCGGCCGTCTGAGCTAATTCTTATGCGATCGTAAATAATGTCGCGCATATATCAAAACTTACAGCGACTCCCCATCCCGGCGTCGCAGTCGACGTCGCCGTCTCCTACGGTAGTTCTACGCCTCACCCCCGTTCTACCTGCATTTCACCCTGTCTTCTCACCCTACCGCGGCCCTTTCGCATTCCTCTTGACCATCTTTAGCATCATTTCTCTCCCTTCCCCCGTCTTCTCACTTACCACTCGAGCATTTGCACGTCTGCCAACGGCATTTATGGTCGGTCAGATTAAAGATACAATTCCGCGATCCTATTAATTAAGAAAGTTAATTACACCAGAATTCAATTTTCCTAATTGCTCATCGTCGAGTTTTCGCGCCGCTTGTGCTACGTAGCAGCGGTACAATCTTGTCCGTTTACGGAGCTACGTCCAGAAAGTCGGTAGACGGAGAGTACCAAAGGATAGTCGAGGATTCCTTCAAAAACCTATTTCTTTCTCTCTCTCTCTCTCTCGACCTCTTTTAATTTCACGATTTAAGCGCGGCTCTTCATTCTTCTTGTTTCTCTTTTTTCGGATACTTCGAGCTTGCCCTCTTTCGCCTCTCTTGCAACTGACTTTTGAGAGAATAAGAAAGATACCGAGCACAATGTATTTAAAACGATTCTTTGCAAATTTTTCATCGTGATCCATATTTTATCGCGATTATATATATAGATATTCATTAAAGTGTTTCTCCGCTCGTACGAAGGATATTATATTTATACATATATGTATTAATACTTACAGTGCAATATGAAAATATCTTACCCTAGGCACCATTTCCTGGGTATAAACCTAAGTAACTCACGTCCGATCATTTCTTCATGTATTTTTATAGTGGTTAAAAACGTCTAAAAATCTAACGTACTTTCAAGTTTCTAGAACGAAAGTCTGTACTTTATTTTGAAAAAAAAAATATAAAATGTAGTATGTATTGTAATTATTTTTGAAATTTTGAGAAACTTCCATGAATAAAAATCGATCGAATTAGCTATCTGGGTTTATACGCAAAGGGTTAAACACGAACGAACGGGGAAAAAGATATATATTGCTGATATATTTACGGAAGAAAATCGATTAAAATCTTTTAAGAAACGATAGGAGGGTAAACAAGCGTTAAATGTGATTCTGCAAATCGGGACATTTCGTGCCGTTGTAGCAAGTTATGATATCACTTTCCGACATCCTACGAATCCCTGGAGCCTCTGTACGTCGCCGGCTCAGTCTAGACGATTCATGGATACTTCCAAGATATTTTAAATATATATCGAGCACGACGGACTGCGGAAGTTTGCAGGGAGTTTAATACCTAACAGCTCCCTAGACTGTCGTTTATACCACGGCTCCAAACTCTCCTCTCCTCTAGATCTTTCCTCTCGTTTCTTATCGCACTCTCTGTTCCTCTTACGGGATCGCGTCCTTTTAACGTACGATATTATTAAATTTCGTAACCGAAATACTTGCGCAAAGTGAAATCCGCGAGCTTCGGCTTTCGCGGAATTCTGCTAATTTTTCGCTCGCTGCCCATATCTACGCCGCCGCGATGAGAGTTCTTAAACTGTGGGATCCATTTATTTTATTTAATACGACAATGCACACTTTAACAGATATCTTCGGAGCTAGTTAAAGCGCTCGTATCGGCTAGCTATAGAGTGGATTATAAACGGGGATTTAAACTAAGTCCTTAATCTTCTAACTTTCTCGTTTGTTATAGAGTAGCATCCGATATATTTTGCATTAATTATTCATCCGAGATCTACCTTTAATTACGCACAGAGTAATTATTTACGAATTTACACGTGCGAATCGTGCGAGAGAGCCGGAATATTGTGCATCCATTAACTAGAGATCTCCATTTTTTTTTGTATAACTTTGTACTCTTTTACCTCGCTTTAGACGTAACTCTCTGGCGCAAGCGGACAGTTTCCGAGACAGTGTCTAAGGAGTTGCTAAGAGCGAGCGGATGAGTTAAAGTGCAACTTACTCGTGAACTTCCAACGCTCATAAATCATTATGATTCCGCGCGGCTATAATGCGAGCACGTTCGCACTTATTATATGCTGAAGTATACTTCATTAAAAATTGGGTCAATAATTAAGTAAGTGGTGCATAAAAATTGAGAAAATAACCCTTGCACGAATATTGACGTTATATACGTAATCATGAATATTTATTAATATGCCGTTGTGAATTTTTAATTACTACGTCGTGTGGCGATTGTCTTTCCTTTTTTCAAGCTGGTCGTTCGAAAAAGTTATTGACTTCAGAGGGAAACTATTTGCATGGGTTATACGACCCTTACTGGACCGCTATCGCAGATTGAAAATTAATTTTTAATTCCGCTCTCGCTCAGCCCGATAATCAATCCCGTTATAATTAAGCGCGTGTTATTTTAAAATATATCGCAGTTAGTTTTCAGAAGAGCTTAAATACTTTGAGTGTGAAAACGGCGTTGAATAATAAAAGGTTGGAATATTTGGAAAAACAAGATTAATAGAAAATTGTGGAAAGTTTAATAAAGAAATTATGGTTGGGGAAATTCAATTAATTATCAACGATTAATTGCAGTATTTCAATTTTTTTCATCGTTCAATTTGTTCATATGAAGCAAATTACATGCGATAATTTTAAGTTACAGTTAATAATTCTTTATAACGTTTTTGTAGTAAAATAATTTTTTATGATTTAAATTTTGCTAACGGCAGTAGCTATTTGTGTTATTTAAAATATCAATTTTCCATGTTTCTGAGTAAGACAAATTGCAATGTCTTTGAATTAACTTTTTTATTTCTGTACATTAAGTTAATTAATATAACAATTTCTAATATGAGAACAAAAAATATTTTTTAAATAATTTAAGAGAAAAATATTTTCTTTAACATTTGAATGATCACGAAGTTGGTGAGACAATTGTAACAGTAATGAGTAATATAATCACGTGTTTGCACGTCATTTGTATTTCGAATCGTCCATGCAGGAGGTGCCAAGTAGATGCTGCCAAGTGTTGCCGTATAAGCAATCATAAATCAATAATGATAGATTATTATTGTGCTCCCAGATGTAAATGCATCGCACGTGCAAAGATTTTGCTTCCGCTTTAACCGACCGACGTCGCGTGCAGTTCCGGTGCGTACGCGTGCGACGTGCCCGGACACGCGTGTCGCATTCCCACTAACACGGACGGCAATGTTCACGGTCGTGGTCGTGAGCTCGCCTCGATCGGTCGTGCGATCATACTGCTTTCGTACAAATACCTGAACGCATACTCTGGCTGTACGCAGGCATGCCTCGGCATCGTATTGTCGTCCGAATTCTGGAAATCGTCATTGATATGGTCGATCGTCATCGATCCTCATCGAATTCTGCGTTATGCGTATTAATAACTATCGCCTTATTACGTCAAATGTAATGACGTAACATACAGAAAACCTAGATTCGAAGGAACGATTTTGCTCGATTTGTAAAGTATTTAAAAATCGAGCTAGATACAGATTTGAAAATAACTTCGTTGGCTCATTAAAATAATTATGTAGGAAATTCAAGCATGATGGGCAATACTGCAAAAAAATTTTGTTCTAGCAACCAGCTTGAGCGTCCTACATAATTATTTTGATAATTATTTTCAAATATTTCAGCATAACCGCGCGTTCTTTCCATGTATTTGTCATATTTTTAATAGATCATTAAAAAGCATTAGAATATTATTATATTATATTATTGAAAATAGATATAAGTTTAAAAACGTATAAATATTTAAAAGAAATGTTAACACAATTTTATTATGCGTGTAGCAATAAAAACAATATTCTTTGCAACGATAAACATATCGAAATGAGGTAATTCAATCGGCATAATCGTAGAATTGAATTTACATTTCGCGATACATCATGTTATTCGTATCAAGAAATTAATTATTAATTTGTAATTAGTGAGTACACGTGCCTGGATTCAGACATTGGTGGAATTTTGATGATATATTGCTTATGCAATATGACTGACCATGTTGACTCTTATACTACTGAATACGCGCGGTTCATCGAAAACCTCGTTACCGCAGGGCTGTCTCACTTTGGTTTAATACTATCCGTCTAAATTGAACGTTATTCTATGCAATATTGAAACCTATTTAGGATTGATATGATTTTCTTTTATTTTTTAAAAATCGATATTGTCTTTCTCGAACGTTGAAAGAAAAAAATGGTTCGTGAAGTTTACTTGCAAACCACAAAGTGAACGTATTCTAGCCATTGAGGGATCAACCCTGCGTAATCAAAGAAGTCGTTAAAAGCGTAATTTCAGAAAATAAAGTACCTGTTACTAGTTTCTTCGTAAAGTTTAGTTTTCGTTCTTGTTAATGTTCGTAAAGATGAAGGCGCGATTGGGATCTAAACTTCAAAGGGTCGCAGCGGTTGAAATTAAGGATTTTTTCGTCATTAAGATTTTAACTACTTTCCACATCAACTAGCGACGCTAACGATCGAGCATAGATGCATCTCGGTGTGCAAATAGAAAATGCAAAATGAAGTCTTTTATTCCTACCGCTCTACCAACACCGTGGAGTAATATAGTACATATGGCAGTTTGATTGAAATATTTACTAATCTTTTTTGAATTTCCTGTGACGTACGCAATCATCGTTGCTTTGACTGGAAATATTGCAGATTCAATCTTGACAAAATCAACTGTCCCCATGCAAGCTGATTGCGTTTACACATTCTCGATACCATACGTGCGAAGCGCATCGCGATGTATCATTGAATGCATCGAACAATATGCGAGTTTCAACGTCACCGTTATTTTTTTGGATTTGTCAAATATCAGATCGTTCGTAATTATTTCGTTATATATAGTTATACGAGAGATTGGTTGCCTTGAATTAAGAGAGCACAAAAAAATTTCAAGAACTACTCAATTTATTTCGATATTTAGAATAAATAATAATATCTTTTCTTTTGCTACGTGAATTACATTTGATTTTGTTGATATAATAAGTTTTTTGCTATATAGTTAAAATTGCTATCCTGAAAATTTGACGATAATTAGTGGTATCTGCTATGCAAATTGCATTAAATTGATCCTCGTACCATCGTATTAAATTTAAATAGTAGAGAATGAAAGAACGGTAGAGAAACGCGTATCGACATCCCTCAAACAACGTAATAATTAATGGATCTCTTGTAACACGAGAAAATCCATAATCCCGTAATCTTGAAGCGACATTGATTTACGATTGTGGGTGGTGTCATTATTCTCAAAAAGTATCAAGATTTCCGGGGCATGATATTCAGATTCAATATCCTAATACGGCAATTTTTCAACGTCTGCTCATGCGAAGAGTTCCTGCCGACATGACACTCATTAGATGATATCGCGTGAAACCTCGTTAATTTGATACAGCACTCGTAAATATTCATACGGTTACGTGAGCGATACAAGTACGGCTGACGAGTGTAGCACTGACACTTGATTCTCCTTTTTTGCCTTTCTGTTACAGGGGAACGCACGGAAGCCATGCAACGTGACGCCGGATACGTCTCTTCCGGAAGTGACGTCAGGCACTGGCCCGGACTTCTGCTTCCGTTTTCGTGGTTTCTAATACTCGCGCGCAACAGCCAAACTTTCTTGCTCTAGTGCACACTCGACAGTATTTCACGCTTATTTCTTGCCGTTTCCAACGCTGAAATGTACCTAAAATGCGACCAAGCAAATCTAGATTGTTAAGATAAACTTTTATAGATTCTAAGAACATATATATAATTTATAAACTGCGTTATATAATACGCTAACAGAAGAGATTATGTACAATCCAAAAATGGATTGCGATTTATTTGAAGGATTCGAATTTACCTTCTATAATAATTGCAAGTACGTACAAAAGCAAAATAATAGAAAGCTTGATTTAACTCGGGAAATACCTTAAAAATATTATAATCATAGAATATAACTGTATTATAATAAGTTAGAAGTTAATATTAATGATAAAATAATATAACTATTTATATAGTGCGTAATGCAGTCGAGGAAAATAGGGTGAATAATTAATATATCAATGCAGTTCTAGAAAATCAATATTTAACCGTCTTTATTTGTAACGGAAAATAATAAAGAATAATTACAATTAGTTAGACTTTAAAGAATGTCCATATGTGAAAATTATGAATTATTGTTTTGTAACTGAGGAATTGGTTACAGCAAGGTAATCGATGTGTAGATTCTATGACACGTATTTGATAAGTATTTATTTTAAATGATTACACACTTATAAAATCAGTTTTTGTTGCAAAGAAACAATTTCACACAAGGAAGAGAATAAACACAAAATTATTTGTATGTAATTTAATATTTTTTTGCAATATAATATATCATTATAACAAAAATAAATGTACCCTCTCTCTCTCTCTCTCTCTCTCTCTCTCTCTAAAAAAATAATAATTTTTACTTGGATAAGAGTATAAATTTTTTCCGCTGACCGTATTTAAAAATCTCGACTTTTTCCTGCCAATTACGCAACAAATTTTGTATATCCGTTAAATTTTCCGATTGTGCATATAAAATGAAAAGTACATTCTCTTTTAAAAAGAGCGTTTCACGCAAATGGAAACAAAGATAAAATGTTCTTATACAGGTTTCCTCGTATACTGTCTCATAAATTTAGCTTCGTGCACAAATAATTCATTAAATGACCTGCGATACTCCATTGGATCTCAATGTTCTGGAACGTTCTTTTCGTTGCCCCCCTCGCAATTCACGGCGTTTCTTTGAGCATAGCTCTTAAAGTCAATGGGATTAAAGCGGTCGCGCAGTGCCAAAGGATGCGGAGGTAATTTGATATCGTGTATCGTGCTATATTCTTTCGTTCGAAGGTTCGAGGAGAATAAGTCATGAATTTCATGAAACTCCGGAGAATATGTGATTACAGTGTGTCTAACTCTTTATTTATATTCCTTATATATAATAAGAAAAAAATACTCGTCAGATTGTGCAACAAAATAAGGAATATATTGAGCCTAATAATGATTATAATCTTTATTTTTATGTTTAATCACAAAATTTTGCACTGGAGAAAAATAAAAACAATTTTCTATTAGTAATATTATATAAATATAGGCAATATAATACGTACGTAAAAACATTGTAAAGATCACACAATATATTTAAATACATATTTTTATACAAAACAAAAAAATGGCATCTGTTTTTTAAGATAAAATTTAATATACATATTCTTTTTTATCATATTTTCTTATTATTGCAAAATTATATTTTTTAATAGAATCAGATAAGAGTTATTTTTAGTAAATAATATATATGCAATCAATTCTTATTCGATTTGCGTATCTGTACGGAATAAATTCAGAACACATAATCACTGGCTGAATTATGCTTCAGCCTCCCTTATAAATATCAAATAAGATGATGTTCGCTTATATTCATGTTTATTCCGATATGTAAAAGAAAATCATGTCGCATATTCGAATTTGTCAAATGCGGGAACGTGGATGCGTTATAGCAATTTCTCTTGTCATGCATCGCAAATTCTGAAGACATAATTCTCCTTAAATTCGCAATTCCACTATGGCGTAAGCTTTCTCATGGTAGCGCTTTGATGTGTTATGAATTACAAATAAGATGGGTAAAAAGTCACAGGGTGACACAGGCATGATTACATATTTGATCAAGGTGAATTGCCTTTTCAGCAAGAAAAGACGATTCAAGAACAACGAATGCATAATTATACTTTTTTAACGTTTTATATTTGTAATGTACGTTGTCCTATGTAACAAACGCTGTACAGTACTCGTAATTAAAATTCTATCCTTGTATCATTTCATATTTTCCAAATAATTATCAATTAAGTTAGATATAATAAAATTCGTTTATTTCTAAATATTTATTGTAATTAATTTAAAGAATGGGCTTTTATGTTTAACTAGTACCTAACAATTTTATGAGTGTATGGTATTTATAGACGCCGCGCTGTAAAGAATAAACACACTTCTTTTTACTACTGAATATTATGCCACAGCTATACACTTGCTACACACTTCCTTTACCATTGAACGCACCAACGTATCTATAATTGTAAGAGTATGTCGCTTTACTATTAAGTATACACTCCAGACTTAATGTTCGCAAAAATAATTAAGTTTTATTACAATCGTTTCGTTATTGTAATCGTATAAGAGTTGTTGATATTTAAAAAAAACAATTTAATATACTACATAATACTATATGATTTACAAAAAGCAAACTAAATATATTATTAAAATATGTAGGTATATATATATATATATATATATACCAATATGGGTAACTAGTGACCGAGCGATTCCTGTTCGTGCAAGTTTCTTGGAGTCTTTCGGTAATTATTGTATAAATTATACTACATTTTATTATTTTCCAAAATAAAGAGTCAATATTTATTCTAGAAGGTTGAGAGTATGTTAGTGAATTTTTAGAGATTTTTTGAATTATTTTAAAGAGGTGTAAAAAATGAAGAGATTCTAGTGACTTGATGGTATGGATGAGGCACCAAATTGTACATGGTACGGTAAGGGTTAATATTAATTAAACGAAGAATAAATATGTAAAAAAATCAATGTTTAACTTGATCTTTAATCTCAGCTTTCTGAAAATGTTCTGAAGATGAAGGTTTTTTTTATAATCCCTCGGGAAGATTACAATTCGACTTACATTTAAACTAGGCCAAATGTAAATAAAAATACAAGCAAACGGCTGTTTTCCGCCCAGACTTCGTCTTCCATTTTGAAATTGACGGGTCCTATACGTATTTTATATTCAGGACATTACTTCGTGCTGAATTATTTTTCAAGTTCGGACAGGAGCACTGGTAGCAGTGGTAGTAACTCTTCCCGGACGAGGCTCCTGTCTCAGCCACCCCTTCCACTTGCTCACCGTCACCGGAACGAATACCGGTTCAGCTTTTCTCTCAGTGTAATCGTATATAACTGTCACTTCGCAGGAAAGGTGATACAAACTGTAAAACTCGGCCAGTCGTGTCAACGTAACGTCCGACGTGTATTCAGATCCAAACTACAGCATTTGCGTGCTTGAAATTTCTAATATTGTAGCAGCACATACAGTTCTTTCTTTGAAAAGTCCTAAATTTCCACGAAATTCGAAATTGTAACAATAGAAGAATGCAATATTGGTGAATTTATACATAAAGTCGTGTGTAAGAAAAATTCATAATACGTGAAATGTCAATGTATTATTTAAATTGAAACGTTCTTATACATGCGGAAAAAAGACAAATAATTCATGCTGCATAAAAAGGAACTCGTGAAATTGTAGCAATTAATTAGATCGTGTGACATGCAATTAAATTGGCGAATGTCAGTGGATGTCACATGATAGACAGTTGCAGAAAAATCAACGAGTACGACGATCTCACACCTAACGAGGCACGATGCAATTCAAGTGGCGCGTCAGGGATCGTTAAAAGTACCGCTTAAGCGACGCTAAAGCAAGAATAAAATAACACTAAATTTACGGGCGGACCGTGAATCAACATGCTTTATGATTGTTCGGGTAGCGGATGATAAAGGATGAGAGCACGCGCGCGGGGAACTAGCTGGTCAGGTCGAACAGGGGCTCGAATACTCGCTAGGTGGGGGATGAAAATTGGAAAACTGCATTGTCCACCCGTTCTACTCCTCTGGGACACATTCGTTAGTGGGCATCGTCCACCGACGATAAATTTCACGTATCTTCCACTTTCCCGTCTTTCACCTGCGCTCAAATTAAAGATCAGCTCGATCGTGATTGCTCTCCACGCGACTATCGACTCGATTGCTTTTATTAAATATTCTCAGAAATATTGAATTATTAAAATAATTCATATCTAGCAGTAAAACGTTATTTATCTATTAATATTTACTTAAGACTTGTGTATTTCTACCTCCGTCGCATTTCTACTTACAAATTTAAGTAAAATCAGTCTTGAAACGTGATATGATTCGATATACGGATCTTGAGAGTCAATTTGATATTCGTGATGTCATATTTACTTACGCCACGATACAGCACAGAAACTTGGATAAAGCTAATCTTGGAAGACATAGCTTTGAGTTCTGTTCACGCGACTCGATACACGACTCGTGAGGTTTCGTACGAGCAACTATTTCGTATATATACTGCTACTCCATTTATCCAATCTCGATTGAATACTCGAAGAACGCGTTTATTGAATCCGTATAAAGACATGAGGTCAAGTCATAGTTACGAAGAGAACCGCATACGATTAATTAATTAATTATAGATGACAAATTATTTTATAATTTAACCAAGAAGTTATCTCTGTAATGAATAAATGATATAATAAGTATACAATTTATGATTTAATTTTATTGAAAAAATAAATTTTTTTTTTCGTGAGAGATGTAATTACGAGAAAATAACAGTTGAAACAAAAACCGTCAAAAATCAGGATATTTGGTATTCATTGTACTGAAATTAGAACGAAATATTGTCTGCTCGTATCGACACGCAAACATTAATTGGATTGCTTGAAGCACTATTGAAACCGCAAAACATATTGATACGTTTAAATCCTGCGAGCACTGGTGCTAAATCCACAATATCATATTAAAGTGTATAATAATACCGAAATTTCAGAATGAAATATACGTGTTAAATTGAAAACGGACCGATACATGGAATTTTATAAACGACATGCATCTGCATCGTACATTTTTTGTGCTTGATTTAATGTAGTTGATTTTTTGGACACGTTTTATATATGCCATTTTTTTCAATTTTTTTTTTCAAATTTGTTTTTGTTTTTCTAAATCGACGTGCTATCGAGATGCTTTCGAAAGTAGCTAGATAGACAAACGGTAGCTAATTTTCGCAGATTCACCACTGTGCGTGACTCAAACAAAAAAAGAGGCCGTTTTTCCGTAAAAAAGTGTTTGCGATCTTGCTTTGTTAACGGGCAATTCAACTTTGTTACTTCGAATAAACAACGGCCGGCCAAACGAATGTACCTTGCCAATAGCGGGTTCAATCTCGCTTTTAGCGTCCCTTTTCACGCAAATTGCTACGAAAAGCTAGGCCAGTTAAAATATTTACGAACGTCGAGTTTATCGCGAAGGATATACTACCGAGTTGAAAATGCGAGTTTTCATCAAAATATAGTGTGAATTTTAATGCGCCATCGTTTCCATCTTAAAACTTTTACTTTGTATAAATTAAAATACTTTATATAAATTAAAATTATAATGTAATACTGCAATATAATCTGCAGTAATAATTAATGAATAATGTAATTAGCATTTTTCTTTCATTAAAAATATTCGTTTTTAATACACTTAAATTCATGAATTCGTTCAAAATTTTTCTATACAGGATACTGTCTTATTACCATCTCAGAGTATTAGATATATAATCTGGAACGTAAAGTGCTGCGGTAAATTAAATTGTTAACGGCTACATTAATGGGTTAATGGGCGATTTTTTTTAGATTATAGACTCTTTTTATACTACCGCTTACTTTACCATGCTAGCGAAATTTATAAAATGCCAACGATTAAATAAACTTAGACTTCTTGTTTCGCTATGCGTTATTTTACATAACGTGACATAGAAATAGATATTGCTGGATTACAAATTTATACATGATTTACAATAACTAATATTTGTAATGATTTGTTTAATAATATAACTTTTTTTTATTTTAAAAGCAAGCATATCACTCCTTTGCTCAAAAAATGACATAACTAAAAAAATGTCTTCTTTAAATTATTACCATAAATAAATTAAAAGTTAAATACTAACGCAATATTGTCTATCAATCATAAAAAATAAACTAACATAACTTTATAAAAGATTATTAAAACTATTACAATTAAAAAAAAGATATAATTTAAAAAAGAAAAAAACATTGTCAAATTAAAGAGGATAGTTTTTTAAGAGTTGAAACACATACATACACATAATTATAGTTTAGCAATATGTAAATTTTAGTAACATGACTAAAATTTAAAACATTTAAAATTATTGATAAACAATACATTATGAACGAAACAAATTAAATAAGAATATAATGTGTCATTTTTTTTTAATACGTGAGGTATTAATATTAATGTGGATAAAAAATAAATATCTCGAATCAAAGATAAAGAAACAATTTTTTCAGGTTTTATATAATTTATATTGTTGCGTGAAAATACCACTGCTTATATTATAAAGTTTTATTTCGAAAAATCTGTATTTGTGCATTAAAAAATCAATAAAACGTTGTTTAGGATAATTTCGGCAAATACGCCGCGCTGGGATTTACGCCGCAGAAATCAGAAAAAATAGGAGTGGAGGGGTAATTTTCCCGCAACTACTCTATTACATGCCTTTATGTTATATTAATATTGTGTTATAATTTCAGCTTCTCACTGTTAATAACAATGAAGTTATAGTGAGTTGAATCGATTTGTCACTGTAATAAGTAATGCCATCATAAATTATAATCTACATAAAATGATTACTCTAGGGCGTGTAAAAGACTTAGTGGTCATTTCGTAATACATATACGTATACATCTCAGAGTATTAGATATATAATCTGGAACGTAAAGTGCTGCGGTAAATTAAATTGTTAACGGCTACATTAATGGGTTAATGGGCGATTTTTTTTAGATTATAGACTCTTTTTATACTACCGCTTACTTTACCATGCTAGCGAAATTTATAAAATGCCAACGATTAAATAAACTTAGACTTCTTGTTTCGCTATGCGTTATTTTACATAACGTGACATAGAAATAGATATTGCTGGATTACAAATTTATACATGATTTACAATAACTAATATTTGTAATGATTTGTTTAATAATATAACTTTTTTTTATTTTAAAAGCAAGCATATCACTCCTTTGCTCAAAAAATGACATAACTAAAAAAATGTCTTCTTTAAATTATTACCATAAATAAATTAAAAGTTAAATACTAACGCAATATTGTCTATCAATCATAAAAAATAAACTAACATAACTTTATAAAAGATTATTAAAACTATTACAATTAAAAAAAAGATATAATTTAAAAAAGAAAAAAACATTGTCAAATTAAAGAGGATAGTTTTTTAAGAGTTGAAACACATACATACACATAATTATAGTTTAGCAATATGTAAATTTTAGTAACATGACTAAAATTTAAAACATTTAAAATTATTGATAAACAATACATTATGAACGAAACAAATTAAATAAGAATATAATGTGTCATTTTTTTTTAATACGTGAGGTATTAATATTAATGTGGATAAAAAATAAATATCTCGAATCAAAGATAAAGAAACAATTTTTTCAGGTTTTATATAATTTATATTGTTGCGTGAAAATACCACTGCTTATATTATAAAGTTTTATTTCGAAAAATCTGTATTTGTGCATTAAAAAATCAATAAAACGTTGTTTAGGATAATTTCGGCAAATACGCCGCGCTGGGATTTACGCCGCAGAAATCAGAAAAAATAGGAGTGGAGGGGTAATTTTCCCGCAACTACTCTATTACATGCCTTTATGTTATATTAATATTGTGTTATAATTTCAGCTTCTCACTGTTAATAACAATGAAGTTATAGTGAGTTGAATCGATTTGTCACTGTAATAAGTAATGCCATCATAAATTATAATCTACATAAAATGATTACTCTAGGGCGTGTAAAAGACTTAGTGGTCATTTCGTAATACATATACGTATAGTGGAATAGTAAAGCATGTTGTATAGCAAAATACAAGTGCTTTTCTTTCGTATTCTTTGTTTAATTTGTTATCTTGTTATCCTACCTGTTTGGGATATACGGCATTTTTAGCGAGCGGGATTTATGCCCAAAGCATACAAAGTGCGCAGATTGAATTCAGTGCACTAAATGCAATAAACGCAGTATATGTACCTCATGTCATGACACTTGCAATATATGTACGAAGATTGTAATTATTATTTATTATTTCATATATATATTTATCATTCTTATTCCTTAATAAAACTTTATAAATACATTTTATAAGTTATTGCATCATTTTACATCTTATTTATATGCATTATTTGTAAATTTTTCATGAGCCATACATACCCTCCCTCCCCCTATGAGTAGCCATATATCCAACCCCTATGGGATATACGGCAAAAATGCAAGAGTTTTAAAAGTTTATTTTTTAATATGAAAAATAAATATTTTGGATTTCTAATATTTTTTTTCATAGTAGTAGACAGTACAAAGTTTTTACTGATATAGTTTGTTTACTTTAAACATATTACATAATACTTAATAAATTAAATTTTTGATAGGTGCGGCGTATATACCGGAATTACTCTAAGGAGTGTTGCATAAATTTACCATTATGAAGCGCGGTACAATATTACCAGTAATTACGTCAAATATTGTCTGTGAAATTAAAACGAGATAATATAAAGGCATTGGAAGTAGAGTGCACTAATAACATTCAGTTCTGTTGAGAATTTTATGCATTCACATATTTTATTGTTCGGAATATTGCAGTGCGTATTCATAACGTTTTTCAAACTTGTGCTTTTCAACTTGAGCATACATAATTACAAGTAAACTATCATCAACCTCCATAAAACATTTCAAAATTTTGTATCAACATTTTAATAATATAGCCATGCATTTATCTACATGTATTATATAATTATTTGTTAAACAATTGACAGCAATTTTACGATTTAATAATTTATATTTATAAATTTACATTTATAAATATTACGTATGTGTAAGTATTAGATGAATATATATACAAAATTTTCAATTAAAAACTAACATAATT
Source organism: Trachymyrmex cornetzi (assembly GCF_001594075.2). NCBI lineage: Eukaryota > Metazoa > Arthropoda > Insecta > Hymenoptera > Formicidae > Trachymyrmex > Trachymyrmex cornetzi. The sequence goes on from NW_017298743.1 coordinate 1,457,363, forward strand.
TTATTTTCATATGTATTATATAGATATGCGTATACATATATGATGAATACCCATTTAATTAAGACACATGTTACTTTTTAATTGAGTCTGTAAAAAATAAACTTGGCGATTATAAATTGATCAATCACTGACCGTGCGTCGGTGTAAATTTAATTGAAATATATGCACATTTTAATGGTATACAGTTTCAACAAATTTACATTGGAGTTTGCTTAAATTTGCATTCTGAATATGTTTGGTTGAAACAATCTGCATTTCGATTTGTATGTCACATAGATAGATTTGATCGACTTTTAACGGTACTCATTAGTCAATCATTGAAATTCATCCTGAACATATATACATACATACTGCTTGCAAAAGATTCATTTAATTGTCATTTCTGGGAAGAACAATTGTATTACAATTGTATAATTCTACAAAAAATCAAATTTTGTTTCTACGATATGTCGTAAATAATACTATACAATTATTTTTTTATATACCACGCATGTTATGTTATGTTGTTCCAAAAATATCTAAAAAACAAACTAAATGTTGACTTACTTTATTTAGTTTTGTTTGCGCAGTAACGAGTTGTTGTCGATGCATGTCAATTTTTCTACTATGACACCAAAATTGTATGAAAGTCGCTTGAAACAAACGATAGGTATTTTTAAATTTATAACATATTGATACGTTTTGTTTTGTGAAAATAAAATAATATGTATTTTGATAAAATCACACCAATATATTTATAGTTTTAATTCACTAATTGTTTTTTCTCATTGTATTAATTAATATTAATTAATACAACGGGAAAAAATAGTTGGTGAATTCAAACTATAAATATATCATATTAAAAACTTTTTCTTAATTTATAATTAATTATTCTTTACGTATTATTAATTAATTCATATTAAATGCTTTAACTTCATATATAATTGATACTGTTGAACAAATTATTATCTGATTTTCTAATGTACACTTGCGAATTTTTTGACGATTGTTATTTAATATTAATATTAAAATTGAAAATTGAGTCACCCTTTTTTTAGGACTGATTCAATTTTCACTCTTTAGAGTGAGATTTCAAGTAATTTAGAGAATAGAGAGTGTTTCTATTCTTCATTAATATATTTTCACCTACTAAATCCTTTCATTTAATTTACTAATCAATTTTCAGGATGTCGTATAGATGGAATCACAGAAAAGAGCACGGTGAACGGCACAGTGTTATAAATGCATTCTAAAATACCAAGACTACTCTGGAAAAAAGAGAGAATGCCTAGAAGGATGATATCATTCTCGACGAAATTCATCATGTTCAGCAAGTGTCTAGAGAGCGGAAAATAGAAATAATCGAGATTATTTCTATTTTTTCAATTAACTCATGTCATCATTTTGCGAATGTTCGTTTGCAGCTGAAAAACTGATTGGGGTAACGTGCAAAATTTAATCCTTTTAGCAAACAAAGATTATATTTAAAATAGTAAATATGACATCGTAAGCGGATGGGGAAGAGACAATGCTTTGTCATTCTTAATAATATTCAAATAGCTTAAACAGTTTGAACCGAGCAATCTGACAACATAATTACAATTCTATCCATCAACAAAAATCAGATGTTGGAAAGATAGAAGGCAGATGCCTGCCAAGAGCAAGTTACTTTTATACTTACTTTTTATTTTATGCATAATGCATCTCACGAACACTTAAGTATGCATACAATTTTTCACTAAGAAACTTCAATAAATTAAATACAGCATTTTTAACAACAAAGTTTATTAATTATGTGACACTGTTTAGTTTTGTCATTCACTGTTATGAATTATTAATTAAGAATACTTTGTTATACTTTTTCTAGAGTGACAATTTCTAGAGTGGACCCCTTGTTGTCGATAATAACGAGCTTAGAGTCTCTTGCATTGCGCTGTAAGACAATCTGATATAAACTAATGTCACAATAGGGTTGTTTCAGAAAATAAATTTTGAAATTCTTTGAGTTTTCCGGATGACCGTGGAAAATTTTTCATGACCAATATCAAATATGTAAATTTTAACATTTAGAAGTAGGAATTGTGTGTGTAAGAAAGCTATCCCATATTTTATTAAAATTAGCTTGACTATTTTAATTTCAATTTTACAACGCGAGTGAAATATTGAGAGCAATCAGTATCATCATTAACATCTTTGTAAGAATGATGTAGTTTTAAATAAAAAAAGAGTTAATAAAAGTTAATAAACTTTATACATAATTTTCCCAATATAGTTAAATTAAATTTGTCAATTATTCTCTTATAATATATTTTTTAAATATACACATACAGTAAATTCTCAATTTCATCAAATAACAAAGATTACTTTTTCCAGTGAATAAAAATAGTTTCAATTAGTCTTAGTCTACTCTATCATGTTAATATTTTCATAATTATAAAAATTATCTATTATGTTACACAGCCTCCTTAAAACAAATAAAACCAATCGGTTGTCATGATAATGGATATGCAATAACTGCGATAAAATTGCAGTTTCTTAATCTGATCGGATATATGTCACGCAGTTCACTAGTAACCCTCACAACGTACGCTCATTTCCAACGAGATGCCGACAGGCTGCTCGGATAGCTGATAAAATATCAGCCGTCTATCGGGCTGTGTTTGTCAATATTTTATCCGTTTAATTGTTTTTCGATAGTCGAGGGTCGGTCCGGCTTTTTGCGTACGAGGGGTCAACGGGACGGGTCCGGGTTATATATACGTTACAATGAAATTGAATCGCGCGTTAACCCAGGCAAGATGGTAAACAGTTGTTATTGGCAGAATAATTTTTTGCCTACGTTACATCGGAAATTAGCTGTCGCTGCGCAATCTCGTGTCAATACCTCGTGTAAACGGCTCGACGTAGACGGACCGTAACGAACGTACTGCCAAAAAAGAAACGTGAGTTCGCCGTTACGTTGTGTCCCGGCTCTTTCCACGGTAGTTTGTCTTTGTCACAAAAATCCGTTTATACATGTGCGGGTTATGGTGATGTGATGCTTTTGCGCGCGCTTATGGGATACTATAAATGCGGGCGATAAAAACGCAAGGTGTAAAATATTGCTTCTGCATCAGAGAGAAACATGTTAAAACTCTTTAACTAAAAACTGGTACCCAAAATAACTAAAAAAAAAAAAATCACTCTCCGTCAATTCTCATGTTACGCAAGGTATTTCATGAACATACATTATTGGAATAGATAGAATTCAATAAATCTTTGCGGTCTCCGAAACAGTATATTAAACATCATACGCGAATAAATTGATATTTAAAAAGTGATGTCGCATGGAATTATTGGAATGAAAAAGTTAATGCATCGTTTAAAATCGCTTGCGCATATGCAATGTCGCGTGTTCAAATTCCAGCGTCATCCATTACATCCATACTCGTATACACAGTGTGCAAAAAGAGGAAAAATAACGATGAGCATTGGATATTCGCCTCTACCGCAGATTTTGTTTTTTCCAAGATACGCTTATCAAGCGGTATTTCTCTTCTTCCCCAATTTCAGCTTCCAGTCGATATCCAGCTGGCTGCCGTTGTTCCGTTTATTCGATTTCGGAAATTCTCATGCTGTCTCGTTTTGACGCGTTTTCCCGGCGCAATCGGCACCATCGGCGGCGATTGTGCGACAGCTCGCCGACCCGTCCCGACGTTCGTTAATTGTTGCGGCGGCGCGCGGCGTGGCGAAGTTGGAAACAGCGGGTACACGTAGTAGATGGCCGGGGCTTACCTCGTGCGTATCGGGTTTAACTATGTTTTAGTTTTCTCCCTCTTTGCCCAATCTACCATTACTCCGGCGCGAAACATCGCGCACGTGCGCCGGGAAAGAAAAACTGCGGGACAATGCACGAATTCACTGCCCGGAAGTCGCTCAATGGCCGCTCGGTGATTGCGATTCCACATTTTGACCGCGTCCGTTAAAAATAACGGATATAGCGATCACCCTTTCTTTTTTTAAATTTAGTAACGCGATTACGTACAAATAATTAACGGTAAATGACGACGATAAAAAAGTAATTGTGTGGTTTTTTTTTATCATTTAAGTAATTAATGTATTTTGAAAACGATAAAAGCACATTAAGCGATATAAATGTAGAAAAGAGAGAGCGTATCCCTTTAATTTATTTCCTAAACAAAATGCTTAATATAACTCTTTCGTATAAATTGCTACATGAAGTTACGCGCAGCAAATTAATGTTTAAATATTTCAATGCAATACAGTGCTTGCCGTTTCATTTTAATTTCCCTGAATTTATTTCGTAATATTCCATTAAAATTGCAATTTGCTTCGTGCAATTAGTCCATTAGTGACATTAAAGAAATTAAGAGTGAGTGATGGCTTCGTTATGAATGTCTCCGCAATTTCGTTAATTTTGTTATAACGAGTTTCGAAGCAGCCATGTATGATAAATAAAAGATTCTTTCTATACGTTAATAATACGCACGTATACGAATATCGTTTTTACCGTCTATTCGTAGTATTTTCCACGTATAAAATACATGCAATGTACGGCATGTGTAACAGAAAAATCGGTATATATGAACCGCGTACCAATTAAAATCAACCGTTTTCTACTTAATTAAAAATGCGGTGCGTGTATTCATTAAAAATTGAAATATGTAAATATTTCTATGTATATTATATGTAAAAATGCTGTGCACAGAGTTTTGATCAATGCATATTAATCCAGATATAAAAACGATGAAGATTGAATTAAATACAGAATATATCATATCCACACAGTTCAGAAAGTTATTTGACTCTAAAAAAAATATATAAAATTAAAAAAAATACTTTCATTGACCACACAATATCTATATACCTATTTCTTCTAAGAATTTGTTTTTTTTTATTTAAGACAGAAATTTAAATTAATTTTCAGATCTTCCTTCCAATTAATAAGAAATTTAGATATTAATTGTTCAGCTTTGTTAAAAATATTAGCTACTAACAGAATGGAAATATCAAATAAAAATTTTATAATATGATAGAGATATAAGTCTTATTTGCAGTATGTAAAAAAATAGATACGCGCTTGCTTGATGAAAAACTGTCAAACAGGAAGAGCGAAATAGAAGTCTATGTGTTTTTTATATCATCATTACATTTATTGAAACAGTATTCACGTCGATGAATATTTTTACAATATAGTATTCTATGTCGCTTTTTCGCTTTTAATCCTGTCTTTTTGATTCATGCTTAAGTTCTCTCATAACATGATACATAATCGATTATGAATTTTATGTACAATGCAGTCTAGTCTCTTACCTAATGTAATGTGCAACATTCCGTAAGTATGCAAATCGCGGATATTGATTATCTAGTTTACAAATAGAAATAATTGTCTCGATATTTTTCTGTTTGATTTACGTTTTATGTACAGGAATGTACTTTTTAAATCTTATAATTGAGCCACGGTTTGTGCTATAAAAAAATCACGGTGGAATCTATCGGAAACCACCAAAACGCGAAGCATCGTGAATATAAACTTTTTTTTTCTATCGAACTGAAATTGATTAAATACATTGATTTAACACACACCAGTAGCTCAATGAAAGTGATTCTTCAATCTAAAACAATTTTTTCGCTTTGCACTTTGATCACGTTTTATGTAATTACGCTAGCCTCTCTCTCTCTCTCTCTCTCTCTCTCTCTCTCTCTCTCTTTCTTTCTGTGCATTATATGAGTCGCAATTTTCGTCTGGAATATATATGATTCGATTTACTTATATAAATTATAATGTAAAAAATTATATACAAATTGAAAGCATTACGATATTTCCCCTCGATTCTGAGTGAAATCTAGAAATGTTTCATGATCTCTTCAGCGGATAATTTGTGTTTTCCAAGCTATAACGTTATAAAAAATCTATGGGTTCTAAGGTAAATCGTATCTTAACATTTTAATCATTATGATATATTTCTTTACTCGTATCATATTATATTACGTAATAAATCTACTACCTAATGATTTACTGCTATATTCTATATTACGTGCGTTGAATTATTTAATGACCATATCTAAGATTTCATTTTTTTCTTGTATTTTTTTCTCTTGAAAAAAAGCGGCTGTCTTGAAAGAAATTAATCAGAAAGATCATTTAAAAATACTGAGCTGTCTTAGCTAGATAATCAAGATTGAATCAATTTAATCAAATATGTAGAAAGACGAATAATTTAAATATTTATCTTTCATAGAATCTGATGGAAATATCGAATCTGATATTAAAATTGAAAGATTACTTTACAATTTAATAATAATGGACAAATAAAATTTTAATAACAAAATCATGTCTGTTATGTACAGATTTATTTGACTCACGTGTAAAATTAAGTAAGTTATCTATTATTTTCTCCAAAAAATCTTATTTCTGTTTTTATTTTAAAATTTTATTAATTTTCTATTTAAAAAATATAAAACTAAATATCGTATAAGACACACGCATATAATCTAAAAAATTTTATAATATAGGTTGCGGTCCATGAATATTTTGAAGCGTTTGATTTGACCAATCAGGAAATAAAAATCTACGCTTCGAAATATTTATAGTATCAAATGGACCGCAGCCAATAAATAATTAAATAATTCTTTAATAATAAATAATCGTGATAATCAATAATTTAACAACATTTTATAAAGAGTTAAGTGATTTATCGTAGTAAAAGGCGACTTTTAATTATAGTTCTGCAAAGGAACCTTTATTTTATTTATAATTACATTTTGATCTTTTGAATTATACTTTCCGCACTATTATCATGATACATAACGCACGGCAACGCTTATTATTGACCTATTTAAATATATTTACGTATTATCTTTTCATATATTCACTTATCTATACACGAGCTTCACAATACATTTTAATATAACATTCGTTATCCATAATCGTTGATGTCCACTTGATTATATTTTGATTAAACGGTGAATTAATTTTGACGCGTTTTGATTTTCAAAAAAATTACTTTAATATTCTCATAGAAAATTTAAATAAATTGGAAATAAAGTGACATATAAGTTTGGAAAAGGAACATTACTTTCAACGAATTGCATTTTGATTATCGAATGATAAAGACACATATGTGTTAATGTAACGAATTATTTAGTTTACAAAATCCTGTTTACAATAAACAAACAGAAACATATCGAGGCCACCTATCTACTATTATTACTAAAGTGATTATTTCTGGTTGCCTTTCCATTCTTTGGTGGTGTAACTTCGTATATTATAAATACCCTTTCCTGATATTGGAAACAATTATGTGTGCGGTTCATTTGACACTACAAATGCTGCGAAACTTTTGATTGACCAATTGGAAGAAGTAATTTTATTAATTGACCAATCAAAGAATACTTCGAAGCATTCGTAGCATCAAGTGGACCGTAGCTTTAACATATAGAACTTTGTTTTTAATTCTTTTTTGAAAAGTAAAAGTTGATTTGTTCATAATGTTCATTCGTGCCTTCTAATTGTCCGATTACTTACATAAAATATAAAAATTAATTGTTTTAAAACGTAACGTTTTATGTAGACATTAATTTCATTTCCATGCAATATCAATCTTTTTTCCTGTATATAAGTCAAAAATTCTTCCCTAAAAATTATATTTTTGTATTTCAAATATGCTTTTTAAAGAAAGAAATAGTCTTTTACAAGTTTAATAACATTAAATACCTATTCGGAACATAAATTCAAGAAAAAACATTTACACTTAATTATATAACAGTACTCGATTAAAATGTTACTTTAACGTTATAAACAAAAAATTTCTTAATATAAATTTTCAACTTTTTAAACAATTCTGTCATATATTAAAAGACTGCGGTTTGGTAAACAACAATTTTGATTTTGTAAACAGTAGATTATCATAATATTAACATAATAAATGTTGATATCATAAAATTTGAATTTCACCTATAATTTGATGCAAAAATGTTTGCAATAAGATATTGATATTCTTACAGTCTTTTGAGAAACAATCACCGCATTATTCTCGCTTTAGCAATCAATCCCTTACTAATGCAATCTTATTAATTAACATTATATATTTAACAGAAACTGAATAAATCAAATCTGGGCAAAGTTATTATTATAGCATATATAACTCAAGAAATATATAAAAAATATCTGGCACGTTCGAGACGCTGAATTGTGCCCGAGGCACAAGGTTTAGTTAGAATATTTGCAAATATACGATTGTATGTGTACCATACAATTATATCGTAACCAATGATATAAGCTATATACACAATACTGCCCAGATCGAAGGACGAGAAAGAATTATCGGTCACGTGGCAATTCTCGCACGTGCATTGTACTGTACAAGGTCACGGCAAATTCTACCTGCTCATTACTCGTTTTATGTACAAGAGCCTTAATTATGTGATAATTATTACTCAACTAGTTGATAATAATTGTTAGATTATAAATTCCGATTCGTGTGTAATAATTATTTCATAGCCATCGAACGGATCCAGCCATCGATACTCGGTTCGAAAGCATTGGCAGTTGTAACAGATCATGCAATCAATCCGATCTTTCCAAATACGGCGTCGTTCTATCGGTCGACGTAGAATACTACGAGGCCATTATTAAATTAGTTAAAATACAAATTCTAATAGAGTTCTCGCAACGAAATGACGAGATGAGCAGTTTCATCATTAGAGACAGTCCACGCATATTCGTTGAGGCACGGACAAAACATGCCGATTTAGTTATACAAAAAGCACAAGTGCAAGAAAGTTCTTTTGGCGAACGCACAATCATACTACTAGGGATGTTGAGAATGATTCGGCATTTTTGCCACGATGCATTTAACACGATTTTATACAAAAGAATGGAGAGTCTGTGAAAGATTTTCGTGTTAAAAACGTACGTGCTAAAGATCGTCCGCCACATCACTGCGTCCTTCACAGAGCTTTGGTCCACTGCACTTCGGTCCATACTGTGATTCTCTTGTCGTCGCTTCCGAGCACTCGACGAACGAATACACGCAGCGTGTGACAGCGGAGCGTAAACTAAAGCGATCTATCGCGGTCGGCCGGACGATTTTTCCGAACGTGTACCGTTCCGCGACCGTCGATTGCTGGCGTTCACTTTGGACATTGTCTCTCCTGACTTTTGACACGTTTCACTTTCTTTCTTTTTGTTTTTGAGATGCGCGATTCACGACGCGGTTGCTCACCTCAACAGGTTCGCAATTATGAGGGTGATGCTGGCGAGTAGAATGGTCGGAGCCATGCCGCAGCTTCCACCATGTTGCATAGCCGCCGGATGTTCACCTACAACAGAAATGTGCAAATTGATTTTAGTTCCTTCATTTTCAAATCCGGACAATAGAGAGGTAGAGACAGGATGCTCAAGGACAAAGATATACGCAGATGTCGGATACTTTTGGGTCGGATTTCGTACATTGAGAAACTCATTTAGTTAAATCAATTAATTTCTTGTTTGAATGTGGACAAACAAATCTTTCGTTGATGCAATAATGTATTTGAACTAAACCATTTGGTTATTGCGTAACATTTGTAACATTTTACTTGTTTTTGATAAACATTAATATCTGTTATTTATAAAGTTATTTATCAGAACCAAATAAAATGTTACAATAACCGAATAGTTTAGTTTAACTAAATTATTTTATTGCATCAACCAAGGATTTGTTCGCCCATATCCAAACAAGAAATTAATTGATTTAACTAAATGAGTTTTTATATAATTTTTTAAAATACACAACTTTCCAAATACTTTTTAAAGATGTTGAAGTATAAAGAATCATTTAATAATTGATATATATTTGTTAAAGTGATGAAAATTAATTCGGGTCACGAACGATCCAATTATGTGTACTAAAGGATGAAATCGTGTGTATATTACTAAGAGTATATTACTATATTAATATACGTTAGATTTAATAAATGTATGTAATATATGTAATATATTTAAAATGTAAAATATTAAACATAATTAAATGTTTTAGAAGAACAACGCAAAGAAAAATCTAAACAAAGAGAGTTTCTTTTTATTTTAATTATTTTATTTGAATTATATATTAGATTTTCAAAACGAAACATACTTTTCGTTTTGAATTTAATAAGCAAAGTATTAAAACAATTCTTCTCTAAATAATCTCTTTAATTTTTCAAACATTGAATATTTAAGTATCAATTTAAGTATCGATATTTGCTAAAATATTAAATTCTTTTAATAATAGACTAATAATAAGAATACTTTTTAATCACGATAAGTGCATAATTTCATCCTTCTTGATTTATGTATGTCAAAATAATGTGACAAAATTATTTGAAAAAATAACAGATTCAAACATTTATCTCGTATCTTTAATCTTAAATATCTTTACGTAATTTCATCTTTCTGCGATTAGTAAAATTAGTAAGATCATTGTACAATTTGCTAGTTGTTAGAAGTAATGTATAGAAAATTATTAGCGGAAGTTGAAGCAAATTCTATTGCACTTTACAGTTATCTATAAACCACGTCAGTTTCTTCGCATTGAATATTATCTCGAGTAGCTACATAACGCAGGAATTTAATTGTGCAGTCCTAATTAGATCCACAATCTAGGTTAATCGTTTGTAATGCGTTAAACGCTAAGCAGGAACTTTCCAGCCTAACGACAACCCCCCCTTTCCCCCCTCTCTCCCCCTCCCTCCCACTCTCTCCCTCCACCCCCTCTCTCTCTCTCTCTCTCTCTCGTTCTGATAATTGGATTCTATATAGAGGAAATAATTGAGAAAATAACATGCTTCAACACCATCATTTAAAATTAAAAAATTTAACACATTGATTATAAATAATCACGATTATAAATAATACAAAATACAATAAGAACATAAATCATAATATAAAAAGGAAAACTTATACCTTCAATTTAGGAAATAAATATTTTTTATTTTCATAAATCTCTCTCTCTCTCTCTCTCTCTCTCAACATACACAACACACACAAACAACACAACACACAACACACACAAACTTAAGTATATCAAATTCTAAAAATTTCTAGAAAATTAGATATTGTAACATACAGTGATAAGAGAAATATCATTATAATCTAAATTAAGATATATGTATTTAAAAAGGAAATAAAAATTATACATGAATTTTATGTAATAATGTACACGTATAACAATATAATTAATATGCATAAATATTTATTTTCAATATTCAATGACGATAATTTGTGACCACATTACCTACGACATATTCTTTCTTTATTTATTATTTTTAGTTATAAAATCTTTCAATAACATAATAGCATTAACTTTGATGTATTTGTTTACAAATATCGTTTCCTCGAGCAATTTAAAAACTGTTGATTTTCAGTACAAATCGAAATATGATTTCCCATATTTTTTTCAGTAACGTCGTTTACGTCATCTTTTGCACATAGTTTCGCAGTATGTTCGCGATAGATTTATCAAATCGTCTGTGCAATTTTCACACGTTACTATTATATAAAGTTTCACGTCATGACAGGAAGGAATAACGCGTTTAACGTATAAGGCGCGCTAGCAAAGGGTAAAACGCGTGCCGTGATACGAACCGCGGGTGAAATATCGTTTTGTTCGGCAATAACAGCAGCTACGGCGAGCACCACGTTCAAGCGAGGGAACAACAATTTCGCGTTCGGTGTGCGACGGCGCGCGGTATCGTCGTGTCGCGTGTAACATTCGGCGGCAATAAAGATAATCACAGGTCCGGTAGCAGTGTATGGCATAACGACGGTTCCGCGACACGGTAACCGGTCCCTTCGGTAAGCTCGCAATTTACGATCAAATTGAAAATCTCATCGAGCGGAGTTTACCGTTACGCCGCGTTTACATGGTCCGTTATCAAAAAATGATACCGGCGCGGCTCGACACTCGAAATAACGACGGGCAAGCATGGCCGACGTGCGTAATTGCGTTAATGCGCAGATAGTACGTGCCAAAACGGATAGCCCCCGGGTCGCATACAGGTTTATCGAGAAATAATTGAAATTTGCGGTCAATTTTGCAGAGTAATCAGCTGTGTTTGAAATAACGTCGATGGCCAATGTGCTGACCGCGGTGACCGGGTGCGCCCTATAAATTAATTATGCAGACGAACTGTGCCGCATTAATTTTCATCCGGCACCGGAAGCGGCCGCTCTGCGAGCGGAGCGCGCGTTCGCCGCGCGGGCGTTTCCGGACGAAAGTGGGCGCGATCGATGTCTCGATGGTTCGAAGGGTGGAAAGCGCGCTACGGCCATGCGGGGCGGACAGTTGTGTGGAAACCGTGGAAACCGTGGAAACCGTCGAAGAAAGCTTGTTAAGTTCTGCAATTCGATTGCCGTGCAAACGCGCGCGGTATACACGGCTAGCGGTTTGTTGTCTGGTTGCCCAAAGGTTTTGTTGATTTTTGTAGCTTGCCGACGTGGGATGCTATGAATTCGAAAACATTAATTTAATCAGGTATTGAAGGGAGGCTAGCGTATTGTAAATTTATTGCGTTGTTGGTACGACGCGTGCAGCATCGATGTCGAAATGAAGCGAAACGAAAGTTGCAAAATATCGATGCAGGTTTTTTTCGCTGAATATTGAGTACATCACGTCACACAAATAAAGTGATGATGATGTAGTGTCTTTCGAATAATAATGGACTACATAATCGGCTAAAACGATTGCAATTTTTCATCATAAGTTTTCACATCGTAAATCATAATCGTTTTGGTAATCGCCGTATTATGAAGTAATACTTTTTCCAAATTTTTTAACCGTTTAGTAGCCAAATATTAAATTAAAAATCTGTCAAGGTAAAATTTCGCTGAAATTTTTACTGAAAAAAAAAAAAAAAAAAAATATTTTTAATATTGAGTTAAAAAAATGTAAAAACAATCAATTCTAAATCGTATAAAAAATGTCACTACGTAGGAAATTAATTTGACTATTTCGTACATTTGTTATGTTAATACACTTTATTCTTCATTGAAAGGTCTCATTGCTAATTTTATTGAAATCTATTGATAAATGTCGATTTTGATTACAACAAAGGAAGCACAAAAGATGTTGATTTCGAACGGCTGCAGCACGAGTTTCCCGAAACGCGTGCCGGGGCTGCGAGCTCGTGATGATTGACAGGTTGGATTGGTGAACTTGCCGAACAAGATATTACATGTGTTATCGCGAGCGTTACCGGCTGACAATAGATCAAAAGCGAGAGTATGCGTGCGGCACGGCGCCGAGTACTTGCTGCGACTCCAATATACGAGCCTGTCAAACTTTATGACGGGGGATTTCGATACTTGATGAATGAACGTGTGCCCGTCCCTTTCGAATGTCACACTTCAGGAGCCCGCTGGCTTCCTGTCGCCGAACTTGCGTTGTGAATATGCGAGCGTTTATTGATGTGAAATTTGTCGTGCGAACACAATTTCCCTGGAAAATTTTGCTATTCTCGAAAGCTGTCCCTGTTGAACAAAATTTCCTCGGAAGGATCGCGTGATAATGAAAAGGATGACATTTTGAATTTCTAAATTCCGCTACTACACTACAGCTAAGGATACATTAAAATTAATTCAAGCAAAACTGTCTACAATAATGAAATACTTGAGATGACGGAAAGGAAAGATTAAAATATTTAAGAATCTTAATATTTAAACAATATTTAGGAATTTATTAACAAAGAATAAAGTAGATTGTATATTTTTTAAAATTATTTTACATAAAGAAATTTGTGTAACAATTAAAATATATTATATCTTCTAGAAATATCTAGAAATAAACGAAAATTAAAAATAGTATTATTTGAACGCATAAAGAGTACCTATTTGTGTAGTCAAAAAATTTATCTTCAAAGATAAGGAACACGCGAAACTTTTTTGTTTATATTAAGACGGAATGTATTTATTGTATAAAATTGAAATCTTTAGCATTTCTTAGTTTAATATGACATTTTAGAGCTGGCACATAGTGACATTTGCTTCATATAAAAGCTATGCAGCCTGTATTTACGAAATAGTAGTCCACAGACTATTAATTTGCACGAAGAAGCAACGTGAAGTTCTTAGAATTGGACTTAGACATCTAATTAAACATTATTGTTATGCAAAAAATTTATATGTTATGTGTGTGAGAGATATTTATGTAGTAGTATGTAATGATGTATCAGTGACACGTAAATCGTTTGTGCGTAGGTAAGTCCTATTTATGCTATGATTAATCGTTTTTAGGCTCCCCTTAATATTTATTTTTTACATTCAAGGCTTTTTCAAATAAAAATTTCCTCTGTACGGATACTTTTTGCACTCATGTATATATTTCAATATTGTTGTTTATATATCACGATAAAATCCGACATAAAATAAAAACATTGGATTTAGTAAAATACGCAAGTTAATGTGTAATTGTGTATTCGATCGAATAAACTTGTTTAAAACTGGAGAAAAAAAGACATTGGAAATTTTTCCTCCAAAATGAATGTCACGTAAATCCGATTGCGTTCTAATCGAAAACAAGCGGTTAACCGTGAACTTTGATCGAATCGCGTGATGTGGTGGACATGAAAATGTGGTATTACAAGAATGCCGACATGGAAATGTTTATACGCCGGTACTTGGAGATTTTTCCGCATGCAATAGTTCTTGAATGTGTATATGCACGCGACGTTTATCGAAGAGCGTGCATATGACGCAGCAACCCGACTCAACTCGAGCGTGCTTCCTCGACGTAAAGAAAAGAGAAAAGGAAGTATGAAGAAGAGAAAAATCCAACTATATCGAGTAGACAGTATATCGAATTACATGGCACAAAAAACGCTGTGTAATTTATGCAGATAAATAAAAAAGTAATTAATTCTACTCTCGATTCTACCCAGTAATAACTTCACAATGCTCTGCGGCAATAAAGGAGATATTGCCAACCTGTTCAATAATATTAAGGTAATATGACGGATAAAATATTGCAGTTTGGTATTCTCGTTATTCGGTTAGTTCATAAGCGAATTACATTGTATGTACATTGGAACCCGTAAACTGTCGAGAACTTACTTCTGACTTTGTTTATCGAGTGAGTCTGGCTTGCATGCGGCATATCATGTTTGCGGAATAGAAATTAATTAATATTTAAAGCAATAAACTCCTAATTTAAATGTCTTACTGTTTCTCGTACAAGTGCCAACGCGACGTAATTCGTACTTAACAAAATTACCTTTTTAAAAAAAGGTTAAAAAAAAGGCTCCAAGTGTGCATGTACCTCCCATAAAAAACTGTTACATAAACTCCGTTACATAAAAAAAAATACCGTTACATAAATAATATAATTCAAGTGGTAATTTTGAAAAATAATTAATTAATATTGTTCATTTTTTATTATAAATTATCCCTCAGTAGTACGTATGCATGTATTAAAAAAAATGAAATAAAATCTTTAAATTACGCCAATTGCAAAAAGAATATATATTTTCTTGCAACATACAACATATACTATTGTATTTTATAAATTGCGAAAAGAACATATATTTTATTAAAATTATTTTATGTATCTATTCTTTAAATTCGCTAGATATTGGCAATATCATATTACAGTAAAGGAAAATCAATGAATTAAAAAAAGGAGTGTAAATTTCTACATACGCTAGCTAAATATTAATAACGAAGATTTAAGTATTATAATTTCTTGCTATAACATTGCGCAATTTGTCTTAGTAGTAAAATGATATAAGAAACGTCGGTTTTATATTTAAATGTATATCATGCATATAATTATGCATAATATATTGTATGACATAATATGTACATAAATATGTATAATATATGTAATATATGTATTGTATTTAAATACATAAAAATTATTAATGTGTGTGTACAACATAGTGTTAAATGGCTTAATGATAAATTTTTTTTTAATTTTCTTTTAAAAATCTTTTATTCTGTAACATCAATGATTTCATACTCTTCTTGTTTCCCCGGGTCGTAATGGATGAGTTCTCATGTGCATTGCCATATTATGCACTTCTATTGCTCGTCTGCATATAGGACAGTTAATCAGGTTTCGGAGAGGAGGTACGTTATTCCCGTTTCGGTTAGATCGATTCGGAGATGATTGAGATGGACGATTCTCCATGTTGTAGTTTGAATTCTAATCGGTAAAACAACTGATTAGATAAAAGTAGTCTTATATGTAGTCTGCGATTGAGTAACTTGAAATTCCTTGTTGGATATGAATATAAATGTCCGCGTCTTTGCCTTATTTTTGTATCAATGCAATATATATTCTGAGAAAGTATTGAAAATAATTTGTTGATATTTTTGGTATGCCATTAGTATAGTAACATACATAATGATTTATGTATATGTATGAATAACTTAGGAATATGAAAATATAATTTAAATCGGACTCTCAAATTTTGCAATAATAAATAAGAATAAAATTAAGGGTAATGAGAGTTAGCGCGGGAAAAAATGCGCATAAATCTATGCGCATCTTAATTTTATTGTTATTTATTATTGTTAGAAATAAGATTCAAAATCTTAGAAATCTGCTAATTGATCGAAATTACTGTTTTGTGAAATTAGATTCTAGCGCGATTATTTCAATATATTCATTTATATACATTTCCTTTCTACTGTCTGAAAGTGAATCAGTATATTATTATTGAAAAACAATAAATATTCGTTGACGATTAAATCTGTAGTTTCAAATGTAGCATTGAAATCACTGATTCACTTTTAGAGAATACTGCTAGATCTTTTTGCAATAATATATTTCTGTTACACACACACTTACGCTTTTTTCTTCTTTGTATTCTTATATTAATAATTCGTTTACGTATTCTAAATATTAAAGATTTATGCCAAAAATAGCAGATGTTAATTATTTAAAAGTAAAAACGTTATTTATAATATTTTTCGGTTAACACTCGTCTTTTTAACTTTTATGTTCACTGGCACTATTTCGCCTGTGTCATTCGAATCATGTCGCGATCTCAACTGTCAGAAATTTTTCTGCCGAACTATCACAAGTATCCTTATTAGACGGCAAGTAAACATCTTGGTAAACATACATAGAATACATTGAACTTGAATTTACACGTTTATAAAATTGTCTTGGTTATTACTATTATTACAACTTATATCTATATTATACTGGGTAACCCATTTTAACAAGCAAATATTTCAATAATATGAAATTTTACCAAAAAATATTTCAAAAGTTGTATGGTATATAGGTATACATATAGAGAGGAATGTCATCATTGTATATTAATATACCATACAATTTTTATTTGGAAATTTAGATTTTTGTTTTTTAGTAAAATTGCAAGTTTTCGAGATACTTGTCTGTTAAACATTACCATTACGATATGAATTTAGACCAATGAGAGCAAATTTAGATAGGTATGCGGCTTATATTTAATATAGGATAAGTATTTATATGGTGTGCGTTATATATTGTAAAAGCGTATAAGACTAGAATAATGATTTCAGATTTGTAAGGCATGTGGTTTAAACTAAATTTAAAAATAGATTTTACATTAATTACAATCTTAATTGTGTGTGTGTAATTGTGATTGTAATTCGTATCATATTGTTTTAGTTATTGCTTTTACAAAAGCAATAACTAGGAAATATATTTGATAAGATAAAGTTACACCCAAACAAGTAAGTGACAAATAACTATTATATTTGTCACATTTGTGGCTATAATAATGAAAATTCGTTACGTAATCTCTGGTTGGTTGAAAATTTAACAAATTATCGCGTCATGTAGGACTTGGCAGATAATGGCTAATATACCTATGGAGGTATCCAGTGCCACTGGGTTATCTGAAAATTTCAACCGCGAATATTCAGACGTTTCCATCGCGATATGTCATTAAGACAGCTTTGAGTATCCGAATATCCGGGTTGCCGGGTATGTCGCGTGAGGCAAGGGATGATGGGCTGCCGGATAACTTCATGTCATAAAAAAAAGAAAATAGAAATTCGCTTACCATTCAGCACGTGGACCATTACGCTCGCTGGATTCGCGTTGCTAGGGACGCAGGTGTAATTTCCGCTGTCGGTCAATCTGGCTTGTGTCACCAGTAGTCTGCTTGTCGTCCCGGTATCCGTTTTCTCCGTCTCCAGGGAAATGCCGCCCCTGCGGTGTACACTGAATTATCGTAGATACTTTGGCGCCATTCTCGTCATACAACATTGCTACTTTGTCATTAATTCTGTCTGCAGGGAAGGGGCCGCAGTTTACGGAAACATCGGCAAAAAGTTCAATCGTGTATGGAACATAAATGGTATTGCGAACTCGTTCGTATCGCACGTTGTCAAACGTCCGTTGATAAATGTGCACAAATAAATGTGTACATAAAAAGTTTATTCGCATCAGATATAATTCATAAAAATGACGTACGGCATATACTGTAAAAAGGTATGTAAAATTATATTATGTAAAAATCATATACGGTTTATAGTAGAAATATAAAAAATTCCACGTTTTTACAAAAATTAGTATTTTTATTTTTAATTGTATAAATATATTTTTATATAAAATAAAAATTATATATAATATTAATAGTATATTTTATAGTTTCTATGTAAACGTATAAATTTTTAAAATATTATATAACATAATAATGTATGTAATATATATAAATATACATTAGTACATTACACATACTATATTTCCATTTTTCGCGTTCATATATCAATAACTTAGCTTAAGAAAAATTGTAACTGTAATTTGTTCGCAAGTTAATACGTAAATAAAATTTTATAAATTTAACTTTAACTATAATTTACTTTTGCAAATTGTTTAATTATTATAGAGAAGAATAAATGTATTTATTTGTTGTGACTTTACGTATATAAACACATACTTTCAATAATTCGGTCTCAAAATTATCCGCTATAATTTTTGTAATTTTACATATAAGGTAAATGTCCCAATGACCGGACACGTACCTATGTTCGGACACTTACACATAATTTATTGCCTATTATTAATCCCAAAGGCTCTTTTTATTACAATATTATAATTTAGTTATATTTAAAAATTACAATTAAATTATAATATTGAATTTAAAAACATTTGAGATTAATAATATTAATAAATTTTGTGTAAAAGTGTGTCCGCGCGGACATAGATACATGTCCGGTCACTGGAACGTTTACCTTAATTCATTTTTTTACAGTGTATGCTAAAAACAATTGCAAAGATGTAACATTTTTAACATGTACTATTATATTATCCTTTGACATCGTAAGTGACACATTTTGCTAGAGAGAAAAAGTAGAAATGAAACTACTTTTACATTTCTTCGTACGGAACGTTATCTGAACTAATTCCGGACAAAATTGCCGGATCAAGGATCATTTGCTTTTTTGACTCTTGACGATCCTTCCCCGAGTTGACGGGCTGACGAAAAGATTAAAGGCGGGATACTCCAACACTTTCCGCCCGATCGGCGATACTGCAAAGTAGCGACCCGAAAAACTCAACCGAAGCTCATTTAGCGAGACGGAGGAACTTACGAACCATCACCGAGATCTCCACCGGTTATGCGATGGTAACAGTAACATTTGCGATCGAATAGAAACGTTATAAGTGTTTTATGTATAAGTGCATGTATATGCATATGTACGTGAAAGAAAAAGAATCATGAGGGAGATGCAAGACTCAATCAATATACAATGTTTTTAAAAATATTTTTAAAAACATTTGAAAAATATTTTTAAAAATAATAGATTACATTTCTTTTTTCAAATAAAATAAACGTTTATTTTAACATTTGAAAAAACTATTTCTTTAACGTTTAAAAAATATTTTATTTTAAAGTTTGAAAAAACGTTTTTTTTACCGTTTGAATAAAGAATAAGTTTTGAGAATAAAAAGAAAGGTTGAACAATCGTCGTCAGCAAGGTAACCAAACTGTCAAAATATTTTATTTACTTTTATCTGGAGCCGAATTTTGGGGTCGCCTTGAAGGTAACGTTTCAGTACCATTTCATTAAAATATATATGAGTGAGAAATCTTATATTGTTGCGCTTTTTATTCTATGTTATGTAGTTTTTAGTTACGAATCATAGTATTTATTTAGCGATGATGTAAACTGCTCGAATAATAATTAATGTAAAATAAATATCAAAATAATATTAAATAAATGTTAAATAAATGCTTTTAAATAATTATTTTAATTGAATAATTAATATAATATAAATATTAAATAAGCGTTAAATATTTTTTCTAAATTATTATTTCAAATAAATAGTTATCGTAAAACAAATATTTAATATATGTTAAATAAACGTTTTGTCTATTATTATTTCAAATAAATGAATATAAAATAAATACTTAAACGTTTAATAAATATTACTTTTACAATAAAACGTACAATGTATAATAAATGAAGAATAAATATTAAAAAAACATTTTAAAAACATTGTCTGCTGATTGAAAAGAGTAAAGGTGAAAACTCAATTCTTGCAGTTTATACCTGGGACTGTCAAAATCTAGCACGGCTCCTCCTTGATACCAAGTAACGCTACTAGGAGGTGTACTTCGCACATTCACTTCGCATGTGAGGCTTATTGTGCTACCCTTCTTCACGTAGACTTCTTCCGGCCCCAGAATCGTCGCCTGAGCAGCTGTAACACACGTTAGAAACCGTACGCTTAAATATTCCGTATCTATCTGTGCTAAATGACAGGTTGCGATCGGTATGGAAACATCAAATCGTGCTTTTAATTAAATTTATTTGCTTTGCATGGCCTAAAATTTTACACAAGCGAGGCGTCTTTCTATTCTTATTTTACTCATGTGAAATTTCAACAATTAAACAATCATAATAGATTTGAAACTAATACTATTAACACGTCATTAAATATTAATACAGATGGCTTATTATCCAAACTCTCTTTTTCCATATGTTTATATGAAATTGTTGTAAATTTTTATGATGCAATATTATTGTATATCTTAAAGTGTTACTAGTTTTATGTTATCATCAAAGAAAAGATTTGCATCATATTGTCTTTTCAAAATCAACTGCGAACATAATAAACACGTATTTGCAATTAACATAATTGATACGTTTTGTGTCATCCACAAACATCATAACAGAAAGAACATAATTACATCGACATCAATTCGATTAGAATACTACATCTCATTTAGATGAAACCTTTCGCTAGTTTACTGGTTAGCTATCAGTTAAATATTAATTAATATTATTTATTTAATATATTAGCGAATCTATTCAGAATATAAAATTTATCCATTTTACGAGTTTAAAAATATTGCCGATTAAATAAATCAATATAAGCATTTTTGTGGTTAAAGTTCTTGTTTAAAATTTTTTAATTACAGTCGACGACTTTAAATTTAACAATTTTAATAATTATTTGATGATTCCAACCTCATGACATAATTTATAAATGATCAAATTAACGAATCTCTCAGCGATTTTTGTACAATAATAAATTAAAATTGAAATAGATTTATAATATGTAAAAATGTTCATAGATCATTTCAAATCAGCAAGATAATAATCTAGGATATACAAAGAGAAAAAGCAATAAAAATAATAATATATAATACATTAGAATTAATTGTTATTATTAATGATAATTTTCGTACAAGAAGAAAATGCGTCTTTATGTTAATAGTTCAATACTTACTTATTATTCAAATCATTGCTGCAGTTAAAAGGATTTAGAATACACATAAAAACATGCAATGAAAACCATGCAGAATCACAAAAGACTAATCTGAAGAGATAATCGAACATTTTCCAATTTATAGGGGTATAAAAATTTCATGCCAATAAACTATCACTAATAGCCACAATCTACAAGTCTAAATAAGTCGAGGCCGTACAAATATTGCTTGGGAAATATTCTCATTACGCTTGCATTAGGTTTTCAACGTTTCAAAAAAGGTTTTGGCGCGTGGTTCCACTGAACATTTAACGCATAGTATATTTACGACTCGCAATATTACGGCGGAAAATTAGCACGCGTTAGCGTCAGCTGTATCTGTGCAAAAAAAATTTGCCCGACAGTTCCAAGCGTAACAACGCCTAAATGAAGAGCAGAGTGCTGCACGTGTTTTACCTTCCTCATGCTACGACCTCAACTCATTGGTAAACGGAAACCGTCAGTGGCGGCTTGGCCATAAATATACAAAAAACGTTCATACATTGTTACTGCACGTAACTAAATTGCGAATAACACTTCTAGCAGCTAGCACATTCAATAGCTTGGAAAAGGAGTCTGCTCTCTGCGTGAGTCTAACCTGAGTTGAACGTCCGGTGAATGGCGTTTGGTGTGGTGATGGCAGGGACAGGGGCACTTTCTGGAATGGGAGGACAGAAAAGATATCGAGTTAATCGATTTCGTCAATATCTATTGCTTCGGGGGTTAGGAATTGAACTAATGTTGAAAGCACTATCAGTATACATATATGGATCACGTATGCCTGCAAAATATCGAATATAAAGAATATTTCTCAATGTTGGTTCTATCAAAGAATATTCCTCAAAGTCAGTTCTGTTTTTTTTTATCCTTCGTTTTTATGTATGTAAATTAAGATTGTTGGGATTTTTTTAATTTAATATTTTTTTTAATTATTTAACCTACTATAATACGGAATCGAATTATAATGATTCAATAAATTCCTATTTAAAATCTCTTGGATTTAAGCAATAAACGAATTATCAAACCAAATTAATTGATGCAAATAAAATTACGTGTTATTATTTCTCAACATTTTTTGAATATTTGAATATCCTGTAGATATTAATATTTATACAATGGAGCCTGTAATTTATTTCGTTCCCAGAAAACGTGTCGAATCCTCTTGTCAGATAAATTCTAATTGTCGAAATATTTTATTAATTTTGTATTAAGCTATTATATATACATACATATGTATATAGGTGCTTTACGTATTGAAAGACGAAATCGATACTGTGCTCTGGTAATAATTAAAGTAACTGCAATATTATGCCATCACTCGATCAGAGAAATAGATGCAACAAAGCTAATCGATACTTTAGGATGTTCCTCACGTGACAGACATGCAAGCGGAAGCATTAATCACTTTGGTCATGCTGGTGCGTATTCGAGTTATCCAGCAGTGTCATTCCTGATCAATCAGGTGATAGACACTTATGAAAGCGTTCAGATATTCTTTCACCTATTGTAAAATTACGTAAAATATATTTACAACGGTATAAAGTTATTACGGGATCTAGCTTAACCCTTTCACAGTTTTTCGCTTATATTAATTAAAATGAGTAAAAGCTAATTTATAGAAGTTATGAATTTAGTGCAATATAGTAATGAAATGAATTATAATATAAAATACCTATTCAGATTTATAATATATATAATATATCATGAACACTACATAACGTTAGAAAAATTAAAAATTTACAAATCTATGTTTATATATTTAAATATAATTGAGTGTTTCTTTCCTTTCTCTCTCTCTCTCTCTCTCTCTCTCTCTCTCTCTCTCTATCTCTCCCTTTGTCTTCTCTTGTCTCGCGATGAAACTTGTTTGGAAAGTATATACTTTTTCCGAATTAAGCGATCCGTAAAAGGGTTATCTGAATGAATTTCTAAAGATTTTACGACCTTGATTTTACCTTCGACTTTTAACACGAAGGCTAAGTTCATTTTGGGCTCGGTGTTAACCTGGCATTCATAAATCCCAGCGTCCCGTGGTTGGATGTACTCGATCCTCAGCGTCCATTCGTCGGATGATTCGGGATGCTTAACGGAAAATCTTGCGTCCCCCGTGTAAGCGAGGATCGATGACGTCAGGATATGCAAATCCCTCTTACGTATCCAGGAGATCTACAAGCAAAGTGAATGCCCAATTAGACTATCCGCTCGAGGTCGCTACTGACCATTGATTTGCTTATCTGAATAATTGATGCGATTATTGTAATTGCGCTTTCATTGTTTTAGGAAAATATTATCGTATTACAGTTGCAACAAGTTGCGTTTAATGTCAAGGAAAGGCTTTAAATAAATTACGTCCTTTAAGAAAATTGTTAACTTCCTATATTTAAAAAGTTTGATAGAATTTTTCATAAACAATTCAATTTTAATCGTAGATATTATTTTACATTATTACACTATTACATTAGACGATTAGATATTTCCGAGAGATATGTTTTGTAATCGAAATAGAGTGGCAGGAGACCGATCGAATCTAGTCTCCCTCAATTCATCAGATGACGGCAATTAGTCGATAGCGCGATTAATCGACTCTTGGTTAATCGGTATCCAACTATCCATTTATTTGATCAATTATGTCGTCCGTCATTAACTCCTGATACTGCTGCCCGAGTCGGTTTAAAAAGCAACGTCCATTTCCGGTCAGTTTAGCTGTCAGTCTGTCGTAGAAAATATTTCGAATTTAACAATAACTTCCGTGACCGCATAGGCATGTAATGGGTGGACGATCTGTTCGACCCATTGTTATAATGCTTCCAGCACAAACACGCGTAATGTGTAACGTTTCGTCCGCGCAAACGTTAAATATTGTCAGTCCGTGTCGCAATAAATATTCCATTCGATCGATTCCATCGTCAATTGTTGATCGATCAAGCACGTTACCTGTGATAATAACTGAATTACCACACCGTTACATCAAAATTGCAGTGTAATCTGAAATTTGTCGCAGCTTGGTGCATACATGTCAGCGTGTACGGCATTACAAATGAGGTATTACATTTTCGTGGTTTACAACATCGCCTATTAAGCACGATAATAAACGGTTTCCGCGGTTTAACCTTTCGGATTTTGTGGATTAACACGCTCTAATCGCGGTAATATCAAGAGATAAGAGCTGTATGTATTTCAGATATTTTACTAAGATTTAAATTGCTCTATTGATGTTTTAATTTTACAAAAAAATCTAGCATTTTCTATTTATTAACAAATAAAATTTCTTAATGTAATAGCTGTTTTATTCATTTCCAAGCATATCAAATAAAAATTTATTATTACATAAATTATACTGAACGATTTCAATCTTTATTTCATTCAATCGTAAATTGTACTTTCCTCTTAAAGTAATGCCATATACGAGTTTAATATAAAATAGAAGTTTCCTCAATTCGAGGGATATTTTGTTAGATAATCGTGGCGAGTCATTTTATTGAATTGCTCGAATCCCTCCAAACGGGCTGACGCAACATCGGTACTGTTTAATCGATAGCAATGGCACACGTATAACGGTCGGATTGGAAAAACGCATTAAGTCTCCCCAGGTTCACGGGGGTAGTATTTGAGACGGCCGTTAAAGGTTGTTTCTCCGAGTCACCCCAACAATTATAGAAGTACGTGTCTCTGACTGGCACACCTACAAGACGTCCTCGGCGTCCCTTCCGATTCGTTATCGGACTTTCAGCCTTATAGCAACCACGCGCGGTGGATTGTTAAACGTATAACTATCAATCTTGATATAGACTTCAATGAATAAATCTAAGGACGTAAATTAGCCAATTTGTGAAATCGTATACTTTATTCAAGAATAAAGTATACGATTTTATACACGCCTAACCTGTGTTGGCTCGCATTGGCTAATTTACATCTATCCTTGGATTGTTAAACGTATGTTCTTTCCGGATAGAGGATGCTCTCACCCCATTCATTAATTATTCCCCATCCCATCCTTCTAAAAATCACCTCGATTTTAGACTGACATAATCTTTCTGCGCAAAATTAGATAAGCGAAGTCTGAAATTCTGGATATTAAGCAGTTGATAAGGATTGATCTTTTGATCCAACGTGGTATATATAAGAATCAAACTTATCCCATTTTCTATTATTGCTGTTGGGCCGTTCTGGAATCTATTGCTTGGAAAAGGAGATATTTCACAATTTTACTATCCATTGCATGCCAATTCTTCACAAAATATTCTGATATATGTCTGTAAGATACAGAAATATCATCAGATAATATCTTATCTTTTACTGAAATACATGTATATAAAATACGTATATACAATACGTTTCAATCTAATTGAAATAACACTCTAAATATTCCCTATTTGTAATAAAAGCTATATTTATGTAATGTGTAACTAAAAAAAGTTGTCAGATGAGTGCTGCAAATGTAACATTTTGTAACTATCATAAAAATTGTATTTGATTAATTATTACCTTTTTATAATCAGTAGATTTTATTTTTTTTATTTATTAATTTGTATAAAACTCATAAGTAAATAATGTTATAGTTTATAAATATAGCTAATATGAGATATTGATAGGTAAGCTTTTCAAAGAATATTGAATTAGGAATTATAAAATCTATCTTGTCTGCAGAAATTATCAATTAATACCTCAACGATATTAAATTTTAATATTTCTAAGTTTAAGAAATTTCTAAGTTTAAGAACGTTGTAATAAAAATTATTTAAAATCGATAGTAACCCGAAAGTCACTCGTAATTTTTCCGTTAAGAGACACAAAGCAAGAAATAGAAGGCTGTTAAGTACGAAATAGAAATACGCTCTCGTATCCCTGTACATCTATTTTGTCGTTCATGTATCTCTCTCTCTCTCTCTCTTTCTGTTTCCTCTCTCCACCAGAGTGATTGTTTTGCGCCTTTTATATCTATAGTGTATCTCCGTCAGGGAAAATTAAATATCCTGCAGCTCTTATACGTTTGACCCCTGGGGGTCAGAATCCTTCGTAACTTAGTCATGAAAATTTTATAGTTCCGAATTCTGGACTTGCAACCGAGATTACGAGAATAGGAATATTATGTGTTCGATGTGTTATCATGTCACTTTATTGCAGTGATAATATGATAAATGGGTTAAATTCAGCATTAAATTACTTATAATTGTATTGCTAATGATGCTTAATTAAATTAATTAAATTAAGTTATTTTAGTGGCAAATAATATAACTGACTGATTACAGCGTTTAGATGTAGGAAGCATACGCGATTAAATCAGAACGGTAGACGAAGTCGTCTTTTTCTCTTAGTGATTTTTTTAGTTATTAAAAAGGTAAAAGAGAAAAAACTATTTTATAGACAATAAAAATTTGTACATTATGTAAAACGATAATGTTCCTGCAGTGTTTTAATAAAAAAAACTAAATAATTAATGATGATATAATTAATTAATATATATGTTTAATAAATTTAATTTAACTTGTAAAGGATTTTATATTCAAGTTTACATTGTACATTATTTTACAATTAAGCGCCTCGTCATATGCATCTTTGAAAGTTGAAGATAGACCCTTCTGCAAGTACATAGCTTTTAATCGTCTTATCGTCGAAGTCAAACTACCTAAAATTAGACTAAAATTTTCACACGACACGTCACTAAGAACAATCGACGCAATCTGCAGCGAGATAACCAAATTCGTCCCACAATTTCCAAGCGCAAGAACCTCGCTCTTCCTACCACAGACAAGAGAAATTACGAAGCAAGAAAGGACGGCGCTCACAATGTTGCGCCAGCTTAGAAATCAGCGCGTACGAATAGCGAAAGGAACGAGACGGGGCAGCATCTCTCTCGTGTACTCCTCTCCAAACTTTTTGCTTGTTTCCTTTACATCCTACAGGAATATCCGACAAGAGAAAAAGGGAGAGTGCAAGCTTACGACGGAGAGCTAGGAGGTACATAAAACATCTTCAAGCACAATTTGCCGGGCGGTAAGCAGCGTAAGCGAGCTTTCAGTGATTTTGACCTTTCGTCGCCGTCACGAAGATCCACCATTTTCTGCTTAGGTCAACCTAAAAGCGCTCTGGGAATGTACCTCTTTGTACAGTTATATCTGCTATATGATCTGAGCGGGTCGTTTGAGATCTGCGATCTCGATTTCCCTTTAATTCGTGATCAAATGCAGGCGGATTGTACGCGCATACAACTACTAAAAGCGGATGCAGTGCAGGATAAGATTGGAATATTCAAAGCAGAGCCAATAGCCGTTAATCGTACTTTTTTCAAAAGTATTTTTTTGGCCATCCTTTTCATATAATGATTGATATGAATGGATTTGTTGAATGAAATAGATAGGATATTGCTAAAACGATATTCCAGATGTAAACTCAGTGAAATATGACAATTTCTTTTTTAAATTCTGTTTTATTATGTTTCCATAAAATTTTTTTAATTTATGTGTTTTCTTGTTTTTTCTTTTATAATTAGTGTTAATAATGTTTTCTCATCTTCAAAAATTATTATTATATCATATCTTGAGGAGAAAAAATGTATAAAATAAAAAATTTGAAATTGTTGAGGTAGCTGATTGATGGAATGAAATAAGTGCGTGAATTTTGCAGGAATGCAGTACCTACATTTGAATAATGAATTTCAAATGCTATCATATTGTATATGGTTTTAGATCCATATAATCCTCGTTTGCTAATTCCGCACGATATTTTTATAATTAATCTAAGATTTATTCAATATACCTATTGTTATAACATTATAAAGAGAATTGGAGAGCAGTTAAGAAAGCTACCTCGGATATTCAACAGTATTGACAAGTAAGTGACAGTTCTGTATTTGGTTTTATTTTTATAACCACTGAGAATGACCAGATTAAACATCGAAAAGTAAAATATGTTCAGATTTAATGTAATTTGATTTTTGTGATTTTATGTAATTTTATTACGTTCAATTATTTTGCATAAGACGACCAGCGTTTGACTCGAATAGCCCTTTAATATTTATTGTATTAAAAAAGTCGAAGACTACAAAATTATCATAAGGATTTCTTAGACAGGTATTGTAATCTAACAATGTGAAAGATTTTTAAAGCAAAGATTAGAACACCGAAGTGTCCTATCGTGTGTGTGTACGAAATACTGAAGATAAATTCTATTTACAGAAGTCTCAATATACAAGTAGTTGCACTTTCGCACAAGTTGGTCGACGCGCTGTGTTACAACTCAATTCTCTGTTTCTTTCTCTTGTTTTCTCAAGTTTTCGTGGGATCTCGGGACGCAGTCAGGCATGTCGATCAATTTGGCCGAGACAGTTTGTATCCGGTCGGTTTTGTCTCTGGCGCGAACTAACAGACGCACGACAATATCGATTGACACAAGTAAAATAAAAGAGGGAAAAGCATAAAAAGGTAACGTCGCTTGAAAACTCTGACATAATCCATTTGCGCGTCAATTTTTAATGATGGTATATTGATATTTACATTGTACTTTCGTACATATCATCGTATCATACGTAAAATATTCAGAGATTTTTACAACTTGTGCTTGTAAATTTATAAATGTTTTGGACGAGTATTTATTTCAGTATTTCAGGCTAAAAATTTAGAAAGACTTTTTAAAAATTGTCATTTTTGGGATAACTTACTTAAATATTCATAACACAATACGCTTTTTGACAAAATTTTTCAGATCCACTAATAGTTATCGAACCTAAAGAATTATTGTTAAAAAAATACATATTATTACGGATATTCAAATAAGTATTTCTAAAAAGCATTTTCAAACTTTTGAACTGGAACGTATTTATATATATCATACCAATCTCTCTCAATATATTATAAAATTTTCATCTATATCATGAACATCCTTTACAGAAATTTAATACTAGAAGTATAATTAATTAATAATTTAAATAACTGTGCTTTTAATACTCAAAGTAAGTAATATAAAATTGGCAAGTATTAAAGTGGACTTCTATAAAAGGGCTACTATTAGATAAAAATATATAAATAATATTAAGGAAAATGTTTATTTAAGACATTACGAAAAGATATGAACCCTTTACATTAATAATATTGTGCTAATTTTATAACAATCATTTTCAAATAACATCAGAATTACTGCTTACAATTAACATTAACGTATTGTAGGTAAATCGTTTCTCATCTCTCATCTCTTCATTTCTCAAACAGAAACTGCAAACGCGTATCATCTGTGCGCAAATGCAGCGAGAAGCACGTCACGCTGGAATACACAGGCTAGAACATTAGCGAAATCCATCCGACCAAGACTGCAGTGGTGTTGCCACATTGATCACCGCTATGACGTATTCGCGAAATTGTTAGACAGTCCGGAACGTGCGAATTATTTCGCGGACGCAGCAATATCGGCCCGGAGGCATGCCGCACGATTATTTTATCGCGCGGTAGTCGGTATACCGAGCGATAGAAATTGGAGGTACCAATTAGCAGGTGGTATCAATTTAATGGCCGCACGGCATCGTTCGTCATCGCTGTTAGAGCGGCGAAACGCGTTCGACACGGGTGCGTTGGGCGTTGATTATCGTCGCCGTCGTTATCGTCGTCATTACTTGAATACCCTATCGGCCGCTTCCATCCCCTGCTCGCTTCACCCTCCATTCCCTCGTGATTCGCTCTCTTTCCCGCCCGTGGCTCTTCCGAGTCTGTCGTGGTATAGCTGTATCCTCTTCTCTCTAATGAGAAAAGCTCGCCCATGATAATAAATTAAATCGAATTTCACGCGCAAACAAATTGACGCTTTATTAGGACATGTTGTTTGAGTAATGTTTTGTAACAAATTTTATCGGCAATTTCAATGTTGAATTTTCCGGGAATATCTACGTGTTGGTGAACAGGCTGCATCATCAACGACACGTTGATTTTGGAAAATAGACTTTGTAATTGACACTTTGTAAACGCTCGACCGGTAGCTTGATAGACAATTTCAGTCACGTCATTATTTCGATATGGGGAGTCAAGGTGAAGTGGAGCTATTATATACAAAATGTAGAAAAACGTTGTTCAAATGTTTATCGTGCCTAAAAAAATAATTATTAAATTGCCCAAAAATTTGATTCTGCAAAATTAGAATCGTAATGAATGCAGGACTTTGCGGAGCAAAGATCCTGAATCAGAAGGGATCGTACGTCATTCGAACGAGCTGTCGAAGCGAGGCGAGACTAATGTCGGGCGATCGAACGAATTTCCGTTGCCTCGGCGGAAGACACTTAGGCGTGGCAAGAATCCAAATTCTCTCTAAAAAGGACAGAGGACGAACTGCGCCGAAACAAACGGCGCTTCTCCTTTAACGAAGTGGCTCCGGGCGAGTTGTTAGCCACTATCTATTGCACCGTTCGATTACTGGAATAAGAAGCGTGGGGTAGGCGTGAACGAGAGATAGGAGCAAACTCAAGTGAAGGGGGTCAAGTTTGGATTAGACGTGAAAAAGGAAGCGAAGCAGCCTTGAAAGAAGATGTACGGAAGATTGAGGTTGCGAGGAGGAGAAGAGGAGAGTAAAGTGTGAAGAAGAAAGCAAGAGGGAGGATTTAACGAAGCTGTTTGTGGGAGTGAGGTTGTTGAGATAGGTTCGATTAGACGTTCGTAGCACGACTCGAACAACAGAACACGGGAGATAAGAACAAATTGAATTACCGAGGAAAGCGGAGAGGATGATAACGTTTTGAAGAAAACGAAATTATGTTTGGATATTCAGAAATGAATTAAGGATAAAGAATGTTGAAAAAAGATAAGATCAAATAAAGAGATAGTAAAAGAAAATGGGTAAACAATTTCTGTAAGAAGAAGATTTTAAGATACATAGATTATAGTACAGATTGTATAATATAAAATAAAATTATTTATTGAAAATGGACAATAAATAAATAAATAAATATATTTTTTTTATAATAAATTGTCTTTTCTTAAGACGTAAGATAGTATTCAGAAGGGTTCTCTAAATCACTCTATTAGTCTAATCTCTCATTCTGATCGAAAATGGAAATAATGTTACGTATTATAAACATAAATAATGATATTATTATAAAGTAGAAGATTATATGCTTGCCTTTATAGTCCATACTTATGAAAACTAGACAAGTTTAGTTGTATTTAACTTTTCAACTTTATAATTTTGCTATGTATTTACTAATCTTTGAAGTTAATCTCAAAGAATCATCCATGATCAACACGTTTTGATATATAACTTTAGATATATTTTACGAGTATATATTCAGGAACTAAACTGGAATTACATTTATATAAGAAGACAAAGGCGGAAAAATAAGAAGGTCGCAAAGTGTCTGGGAAATGACTGGGTTTAGGTTAGATCCAAGTAGATGGGGAAATAAGAAAAAAGTAAAAAAGCAGACGGAGATATTGGAAGGTGAAAAGGGGTAAAATAGGGTGGTACAAACGAACAGTCCACTCGAAGAGACGGCAGCTAATTAGTATTGGAGCTCAGTACGCCTCTTTGCAGCGCGAGAACTGCCCACTTCCTCCCCCCGATGGTACGACAGGACCCAAGGTGTTGCTAGAGGTGTCTTGGGGGTAGTTCACGTTAATGAGCCTCCGGTAACGACGCCTTTTTCCTTCGTGGCCATATATTCTGTCGGGAGGCGCGGCTCTTACCGACTAGCTGGCGCATTCTCTCACCATTGCACTTCCGCCAACCCTTCGCCGCACTGGATCATCCCTCGTGCTTTATGGCGCGATCTTCCTGAGAACCAGACGAATATTCGCTCTGCCATAAGGTCGATCCGTTGGATGAAAAGCTATGGCAGATGCCGGAGTACAGCGCGATCATTTTATGGCAGTCATGAAAGATGAAGCAAATGAAGCAAGAATATTTTATAAAAGACTAAAATATACTTTATAAAAGATTCAGAATGCTTTTAATAATATTGGAATAATTGGAAGACTGGTTTAAATTATTATTACTTCTATATATTTATACTTTTAATTCTACGTTTAGTTTAATTTTAATTCAGTATCAGTTAACTCTATGAATACCTATATTAATCTGCGTTAAATGATTTAATTATCTTGCAAATATCTTATTTAAAATAATATATTTGTGCAAGTAACTTCGAAAAAATTTTTAACTACATATGTAATACATTTGCAATGAAAGGATATCATTAATAGTAGCTCATCGAAATATCTCATTAAATTTTTAACCGCAACGTAAATTCGCGGTTCAAAATTTACGACAAGTAAAACTTCGGGATCTCCATCGAAAGCTCGAAATTTTCAGAAAACATATTGACATCTCACGCGCTATTCCTCGCGAAGCAATCAACGCGCGCAGCCTGCGGGAAACTTTCCGGGTAGTTCCTGATAAACATGAACTGCGTCATACGTGGAATACGCTCGAAGGCATCCGCGACGAAACTTATTCGACTTCCACCGGCACCTTCATATTCGCGAGCAAAACTACAAAATCGCTCTCGTATGCGCACGCGTACGGAATATAAATCTAGTGAATCGGATGGTTGCGTGTACTCGGCATGCAGCCAATAAACGGATATACAAATTTTACTGAAACACTAGTATGCAATAAAAACTACTGCAACTGATATAAAAACCGAGAGAGAGAAAGAGAGAGAGAGAGAGAGAGAGAGAAAGGAAGAGAAAGCGGGTGAGAGAAACGAAGAACGTAGAACAACAATAAAAATGCGCGGAAAAGGGAGTGAAGAGCAACAGTTGAAAATTGTTACCTCGGAACTATGGTATAACGTTGTTGAATCCCATAATCACTTTTATATCCTCCATTTTGCTGTTTACATTTTATTATCAAAATAATTGTATTAAGAAGGAATAAAACGTTCAAGGTAAATACCAATATTTAAGCTATGTAAAATTCATGATATACCGTAGCGGAAACGACTATATATTGCAGTTTCGAAGTTAAAGATAGAATGGACTCCATCGTTCACTTCATCGATAGCCAACGGCAGGTTTACCTAATCGACGGTGTTTCCACGCGGCCAAGCAATTCAGGGCCGTCGAAAACCGTTTAGTAATTTACCGCTAGAAATCGAATTAACCGCCGTGAATTTAACGCGCGCGTATCTCCATCGTTTATTCGAGTAACCTAATTTTTCAGTTTGACATTTTGCTACGTTAGCAAGGACGGCGATGATAGTGGCAGCTCTTCGATAGATTGCGACCGAGCGCGGGCTTGTCCGTACACGCACATACAGATGCGCATACGTTACTCTATAAATCGTGCATTTCCCGCGAATTTTCCCCGAGATCGTCCTCCCGAACCCCGTCACGACAAGCTTGGTGTGCACCTATGTACACGTACATGCTCCCACTGGATATATTGCCCCGCGGTGACATAGTAATGGTAGCTGCGGAGAGACGGCAAAGTAAACACGTGATCGATATTGTTTGATTTATGTGCAGCAAGAGCGTCGACGGTCACTGTACGATCACGGAGTGTTTTCGGAGGCTGCATCCACGAGCGATAGTCGGGGGGTTGACGGGGGTAGGATCTCGTCAATGTGGCCGGGCACACCAACGTGCATCGAGAGAGCGAACCCGGAACCCGCTGCCTGCTCCGAATTTCTAATTTTCGATATTGACAACCGAACGAGTCGGTCAACGTCGCATATCCCTTTTTACCTTCTCCTCTTCCGATGTGCATTCACTTCCTCTCGTGATTCTCGACGGCGGACGACGGTGTTTGTTGTTCGCGGTGCACGGCCGACAGAAATATTTGTGCTATGTAATTCGCGTGATTTGTTTACTCTCGCGTAAAGCGTACTCGCCGTATCATGTTGACAAAGTGTATCGAATTGCCTACTTGGCTGTTATTGTTCGTATATTTATCGTTATTGCGTTTGGTCTGTAAATGTTACTACTCTTTTCTCAATCATACTATATACGATCCACCATGCTACAATTTATATCAATATGTTTCGCATTCTATATGGAATACCTAGGATAGTTTATGAATTATCTTTAATGAAAGAAGATCAAACTTTTCAGAAATCCATATGATATTGAATTGATCCTGGACATGATACTGAAAATTTAAAGATGTTGAGGAATGTTCTCGAATTTTAGATTTCACATGTGCTCTCAAAAACTTGAATTTTATCGACATTTTTATCACCGGAAACGTCGATACTGTATAAATGATGCATTCTTTTACACTTATTTGTTTTATATACACACATATATGTACATATATGTGTATATATTCGACAAACGAGCTGATGTTATTTGTTATCATTTTGACAGCAAAACGACATTTTTAACGTCATTTGACGTTAAAATGGTGACAAATAATGTCAGCTTGTTTGCTAGGTATACATATATTACATAAATAAATTGTCAATAATTACCAATATTGGAATTTACATATTTAAACATATATATTAAAGACTATAACAGAATATGGTCACGAGGCATTTTATCATAAGAGAGAAGGATATGTATATTCTTTTCTGTATGTATGTCACTGTAATTTATATTGTCTCACTCTATAATTTCGAATAAAATTATTGGGTGAGACAATATAAATTAAAGTGAGATAGTTTGATATATAGGAAGCAGGTATATACACCTTTCTCTCTTTTGTAGGATTTCGATAAAGTCACTCGTGATAGATTCTGTTATATTAAGTCTCTAATATATACTATATATATATCCTTATACATTATTATGTTGGAATTATACGTTATGTTATGTTGAACTCCTTCTCTCTCTCTATCAGTCCTCTTTTCTCTTTTCCTCTTCCTTCCTCCACAGAAAACATAAAAGTTTCACATATATTGCATCTCTGGTAATATAAACGTTACCAAACAATAGAGTTCGTATATATCCTTTTTATTTAAACTTCACGATTTAATTTTTTATAATTTATGGACAAAGTATAAATAGATGAGTATATCCTCTCTCGTAATATGGTTATTCAAAGGCTTCCTGAGTGTTCCCTTCTCAGGCGAAGCAGTCGACCGCGATTTCTCGTAAATCGCTCTTTCTTCCGTGCACCTTGCAACGGAAGTCGAGGCCGGGCGATTTCTCACTCCGGATGAAGAGTAACGCGCGTCAGGCGTTTCGGTCGTTCAAGCGTACCGGTAAACACGCGCTGGTGCGCCGGAAGTTCTTGGCTCCGTTTTCTTAGCACTGTAGGAAATTAAATGATCGATATTAATACATCACACGAGGTAGATACGTATCAAGTCCGTAATTGCGGAGCGGAATGCGTCGTATTCGGGCGCCGCGATGCAACCGGATTTCGCTCCGCGCTCCCATTACATTGAATTTCACGTCCGCCTTGTACGTGACATCTACATCATCCGATGATTTACGTAACATTACGTGATGCATTATTTATTGAGCGCTTAACCAATGAAGATGCGTTCAATCATGCATCAAATTATGGTGGTGTTATAGATGCGAAGATTCTTCTAATTAATGTTTTTGTTATGAGTGTCTTTTTTTAATATAGTTTCATTTTTAAAATATGTAACAATCATAATAATTATAAATTGATTATTATTAATCGATAATATTTAAAAAGTTGACAAATAGTCATAAATACTGTTCTCAATTTATTCCAACTATTAGATATTTACGTTTAAAAGTTTAATTGAAAGCACAAAAAAGAAAGAAAATCTTTTCATTTTTTAAAAACATTTTATAATTTATAATAAAATATACAAAATTTAAAATTTAATATTACTGTTAGAAATCTAATATAAAAGTCAGGAACTATGATGCTACCTTTACCAATAGATCCATACTTTATCTCAGTGAAAATTGTGAGAAAGTGTTTGACTAATAATTATTTTCGTAAATAGCTGACGTATTACTATAAAATTGCACAATAAAGAAGAGAAGAAATAGTGTTATTACTTTTTACCTACAGTAAGACAATTTACTGCCGCCCTAGTACGGATGCGGGAAAAAGCAACAAAAGTGTAATTTATGTAAATTACGATAATAAAAAGTCGCGGTGAAACTTACAGATGAGACACCTACGATGTGCTAGTAATTTGACAGACTAACATGCTGAAACTTACGCGAGCTTTACTCAGCAAAAGATGAGTTTGCATTTTTGACACAGTTCTCATTTGCTTTATTTTTATTGCTAAACGCAACGTGCTGTATCGTCATTTTCATGCTTTCCGCTAGATTACCAGAATTACTATATTGAAAAATCGTCGTCTTGAAAAGTCTAAAAATTATTTTGAATTTACATACGACGAATAAAAATATCAGAAATAGCAGGAAATCCTATCTGTTAAGTTACTTTTAATACGATCACAATTATGAGCTTCCAAGATGTAAACTGAAAAACTCTTTGCGCTAAGGGAAATATATTTATCCAAGGGAGAAATCTTGATGAAGTCTGCCAGGTATAGGCCATTCTTTGCTTAGCCGAGAGGATGGATTTATTATTCCATTCTCAATCTTGGCGTTATAAATTTATATCGCGCGTGTATCGTACAGCTAAATCGAAATTCGATGATACGTTCACGCTCGGTGGCATTGCTCTTAGTCTCATCAAAGGATCTCTCAGTACAAGATGATAGAAGCGATAGCGCAGCCGAGACGCACGGAATAAAAGGGATATACAGACATCTACGATAGAGAGAGACATGAACTACTTCATACACTTCAAATGCAACTTTGATTTTTCTCGTCGTTGAGAGAGATATTGATAAAAATCGATAAAAAAGTAAACGAAAAAAATGATAAAGCATGCATTTAAAATAACTCTCTTAACCAAATAGCAATATATGATAGTACTCATGAATCTCTGTCCCTTTAATTTCACATTGTATAGCAATATATGTCTTTCGATATTACAATATGATTTTTTCATTATCGGAATTTTCTTTTTCAATCGTAGTTGAGCAATCAGTTCTCTCTATTACGGTACAAAAGCGAAAATATAGTTGATAGAGAAATTATGTGACTGACTAGATAGAATATCTAAAATGTATTTCGAAGTTTAGCAAAGTAACTACGAATCTGCATGGATTTATGTATCATTAATAACAATAAATATCATTAAACAATAATTTGTAAATAAATTTCTAATATCTTTTTATGATTATTGCGTCAGATTTTGTTGTGTAACAGTTGTCTAAAAGAAAAACCATGAAAGTTATTATACATTTGCAAAATGTACTCAAGATGACCTAAACGCAATTTTTTCTTAAAATTTTTATTGTAATATATAAATATTTAAAATGTCTCGTATTTTTTTACGTTTGGAAATGTTCTTTTTTTAAATCTGACTGACGATTGAAAATCGATTGTCAATTTTATACTTAGCAAAAAATTTAAAAAATTGCAACGTTTAGATAAGCCATATATATATACGTAGATTTCAATTATCTTATATGTATTATATAATATATTACATATATAAAATATGTTATTATTACAGTACATTATATATCATATATGTAGAATTAATAGAAGACTTGTATTATTTAAATCACAACATAGATTTATTAATCTCTAGACGAGAACTTTTATTTTATTCTGTAAATAAATTTTTCCGTCGATATTCCAATCTTTACTCAACATTAAATCTGATTTAACGTTCACTTTATTCACGATTAGTTGACTTACAGGCACCAAAATTATTCACACGTTGACACACTGAGCGTATTTGCAGATGTCCATGAGTTAAACAGACAAATGGTACAGGTCAGGGTTTTGCCAGCACGTGTCGAATGCAAAACATAACACCATGATGTAAAATGAAACTAATCGCGTACACGCGATGGAGATCTGTACACATTTGTTTAATATAATTAGTGAATGTATTGTCCGGATAGAGTAAAGTAGAGGGCACAAACACGATGTGCGCATTCAAAGGGATCGGATTATTTCATTATTTGTGAATTTCATGCTGCGCTGGAATAAAGGTTGATATAGCGAAAAACATCCGGGACGATTAAATCGAATTTCTCTGACCTAATAATTGCGTATTGTGAGGGCCTATCATTTATTTTCCATTATTTTTACAAATATATATATATATATATGTATATATGGGTAATCAAGATATATATTTGACAATATTGCTCATATTCTCTTGAAGGTGAAGGAGATACTAGGAAGGGATGAGAAATACCCTAGTTTACCTTATACGATCGTGTACGAGCGCTTGTGGGATTAAGGATGAGTAGTAGTATGTCGCAGTGGTAGCAGTAGTAGTATAGTACGATGTATGAGTAGACGTGTAGGCTTCAATAACGCGTAGGCAGGCAGTTAATTAACCTTTAAACTGTCCAGAATAATTGATTCCATTAAGAAGCATTAACGAAATTAGATACTGAAGCGTCGTACACGCTGATCGTTTACATGAATGTAATATTTTTAATGGAAATAATTTACATTATGTTCAAGATTGCTTTTTCATTATAAAGTTAATTTTAAAATTTTATTTTAACGAATATAATAGGAATGAAAAATATTCTGCGAAATTGTATTAATTCAATCTTTTGGTTCTATTTTTTAGGAATTCGTTATAAATTTTGCACAAATATAAAAAAACTTTATTTTTTTTGTACTAGAAACGGTCCGTTCAAATCCTTGTTAAAATGTTGTGTTAAATTTGTATTTACCATTTCTTAGAGTTAAAGTAACACAATTTATAAGTAAGTGAATAAATAACATAAAAATAATGCTTTTTAAAACATGAAATCTAAGATAAAATATGTTAATTCACATTAAATATAAATTCATATAAAATATTCCAATGAATTATAAATCTTATTATAAATATTAAATTTATTGGAACATGTTAATTTAATATATTACAAATGTTAATTTTTTACATAATGTTTGTATTACTTCCTAACATATTCATCTTGTGATAAATTAACACAAATTTGGGTGATCATTTGGGATACATAAAACGTGTTACATTTAACATAAATTTTCCAACTATGTGATTGTACCATTACCTTTTTCCCAATTACCTTGCCGCTAAGTATCGAAAAGTATCAATTGATTTACGAGAGGGGGAAACATATTAGAGTAGTGCGTAAAGAATGATAGTTGGCCACATGTACACTTTAGACAGAGTTAGTGTGATCTCTGAAGCGAGTCATGGCTCCGGAAAAAAAACCGGCATGAAGGCGCGGCGATGTTCCCTTTAGGATTAAAATAAATCCTAATCTAGGACGGGTCGTAAAGTCAAGAGAGTGAGTCCACCCAACACGGACCGGAGACAAAAGGGGAGTAGCGGAAAGCGCAGTCAGGAGTAAAGGAAGAAAGACAAGGCGAGGAAATAAAAGGAATCTGTGTGGAACGTCGGACGAGAAAATGTTACTCGAGATACACTAACTTCCTGCTTCAGTTCCACCATTTCCAAGATCTCCAGACGTCTAGCTGCTGTATAGATATTAGTCCCTCGTGAGGTGAACGGTTGTAAATTTTCGAGGACACACTCGGTGTATATATTCGGGCGTCATACGGGGGCCACAGAGATTGTGCCCTGCTGTATATGCAGCGCAAGAGATTCAGAGGCGTATAGCAAATGCACTGGGTGGATTTGATGGCCGAGAAGATAGAACGTTATAACGTACTCCTGTCCTCGAGACTCGACATGGTAGTATTAATGGATTATGTTAGCAATAAAAACAAATAGTTGTAATGTAATAAAATTATATTTGTGCATCAAGATTATAACGAGCAAACTGCATGAATAAAGATGTGTTATTTGATAGAATAAATAAACAATAATGAAATAAATATACTAATAATATATAATAATAAAGAAATATAAAATATGTTGTTATTTCAGAGATTAAATACATTTAAAAAATAATACAAAATTCGAAAATATTAATATCCTTAATTTAAATCGATATGTATCATATTTCTTTTTTAAATCAATCAAATTAACAATAAAACAGAAAAAAGCAATAAAAAATAAAGAAAGATGTCCTTTTAATCACAATAAGCTATATATTTCTGTATATTTATATTTCGTATATTATATTCTCGATCTGACGCGTCTCTCCGGTTCGCGTAAAGTAGCCACGGCAGTGTCGCTGCGCTTTGGCTTAGCGCCGAGACACTACCAGTGTCTCCAAATATTTCTAATTAATTCCAATTAATTAAAGTTTACCGTTTGTTCGTGCAAAGTAAAGAAAATTCAGAGATACGTCGTTCTACGTTATCGACGTGTTTGCAGTATTTCCTCATAAATAAGATAGGGAAAGCCGTGCTTGCATATGCACGACTTTTAGAAGAGACAAAATATTCATAATTAATTAGTCATACACTAATTTCCTTCTCTACTTCTTCCTGCTTATTTCGCAAAGCCTTTAGCAGCACAAACCTGCGTTAATATTTGATGATGTAAAGGATTACGAATTTTTGGGGGCAGATTGAACTTTGTATGAAGCAAACATTTCTAACACAGTAATATTATCGCCAAGTCCTCTCTTTTGTAAGGAAAACAAATCACGTATTCAAAATGAGAGCTCGAAAAAGAGAAAATATTCATATGCGTATGTTATGAACCTTCAAATAAAATCGTGATAGAAGTTTGAAATCATAATTGTTAATAACAAAGAAGCATTAATCATTTTGCAATTTTTTAATTGCGTTAAAACCAACAAACAAAAAAAAACAAATATATACAAATGCATATATATTTAAGGTATTAATTTTTAAATTTTAAATAAAAAATTTTGAATTTATTCTTTTTAGGCTATTGTTAGTTAAAAAAGTAACTCAACATTTGATAACTATTACCAGACTCTTTTTTCAATACACATAATTATATGTGATATGTGAGGTAATATTGGTACATTAGACCAATAATTTCCTTTCTCCTTTATAATAATAATTTTTGTAATTTTTTAAATCATTATAAAATACATGTTATTTAACAAATATAACATAATATATAATAAAAATACCACGAGTCACTGATAATCCATGAGTCGTTCAAGTCATGTAAAATTGGCCCGGTCGGAACGT
Source organism: Trachymyrmex cornetzi (assembly GCF_001594075.2). Taxonomy (NCBI): domain Eukaryota; kingdom Metazoa; phylum Arthropoda; class Insecta; order Hymenoptera; family Formicidae; genus Trachymyrmex; species Trachymyrmex cornetzi. Next base: position 1,499,058 of record NW_017298743.1, read on the forward strand.
ATTAAATTAAGTTAACATATTTATAAATTTTGATACTGTATATTTGTTATGTAAATCTTATTATTCTTTGAAGATTTTAAAACGAGATTGTTCCTTATAATTTGTAAAAAAATCTTCAGTTTTCGTTTCAAGATTAATCTTTTCTTAATATAATGAACTGAATAGCGAATTTGATTGAATGTGCTTAAATATAAAAACGAATTAAATCCTTAATACATTTTATTGTGCTGTTAAACAAAATCTGTATATTTTATAACTCGAAATATTTACATTTATACAGTATACAACTTTAATATGCACTAGTGCGCGCTAGTGCATTCAATCGAATTCGCTGTAATATATTATGTAATATTTCCTGCAGATTCCACGAAGTAGTATCTAAAGAATTACATATTCCTCGGACGTACCATTCGGAAACGCGTATTCGCGGTGAACAAGAACCGTGTTCTTCCGCGCGGATGCACTCCGGATGCAGGACCACTGGAAGAGCCGAAATGCAGAAAGCAAATACACGGTTGCACGCAGTCCCCATGATGGGGCGGGGATGGTGGAAGCTTGTAGCTTATCCGCATGCCGCTGTACATTACACGGGTTCTCGGCTGTAGCGGGGTTAGTAATGGTCGAGCACAAGGCAAACAAAGTATATAGCCTTACCCGTTCATGGTGGTTCCGGGGGTTAGATTTGGTTCAGGAATGTTGAATTACGGTTAACACACAGGTGGATGTCGAGTGTCGTATAATATGATATGTCGTCCTCAACGGTATATCCTTCGTAAAAGTGTATAGCGAAAGTATCCTTTAAAAATAAACACCGCTCCGTAAACGTGTCACGTGATCGATGATCAATCGAATCATTCACAATTGGACAGTTTGAAAATTGCCTATTTGAAACTGTCACGTTATCCAAAGTCTTGGTTTTCTTGCGTAGTAAGAAAAAAACGAGGTAATTTTGAACTGAGAGAACGACGGAGGATTGTTCTTCCATTGGTTCGCGCGCGGAAATTACTTTCTGGACTTCTACGCCGGATTGAATAAGTAGAAAGCGATTTTACGGTGGTGGCTGCCTTACGTTAATATTCGACGGACGATATTGCCACATTTAGAAATAACTTCAGTTTGTTTCCTCTTTTAAGATTGTTTAAAAAGCTGTAGGCTTTTTAAACGAGTCTCTTTAAAATGGGCTACTAAAAATATTATAATAAAAATGTATTTTTAAAATACAGTTTGCACATAAAAAAATACTGTAGAGAAGTAATAATTACTTGTTTCAAAAATTCATATATCTGAAAATCTGTCATAAGTTTATGGTAAGCATCAAATTTATTCAAAAATATATTCCGAATTCTAGCAAATATAATACTTTAATCAAGATTATTACATTAAAATAAATTCCATTTGTTTATTATATAGTCATTTCTTCAATCAATTTTGTAAAATTTTCTTTAACAGAAAATAAATTTATATTTTATAGTTATAATAATGAGTTTTTCTAAAATTTGTAATGAGTACATTTTAAGATTATTATCAAGAAAATATACTTTGTTAAAGGTAATCGTTTTTTAAAAGGAAAAAGAAATTAAGTGATCGCTTTTCTTAGCAATAAAATATTTTTCTGCGGTTATATTAAAAGTAAAGTTAATTTATAAGAAATGTTGATAAGTATAATGCAAATGTAAGTACTTTTTATTATAAGTGATAATTTTAAGTTAGATGAAATAACTCAAAACTATTATTATTATTTATTTATATTGTATTTATATTGTATTCCATTTAAATCATAAAGCAGATGTATTTAATATCAATCGAACTGCAAGTTTAATTATATTTGTCAGATATATTAAAAAAATATCGAGTCTTACATTTCTTTAAACAATTTCCTTTTGCATCTTGGTCGTTCTTAATTATCTTTGCAAAACAGGCAACGCGAAGACAATTTTCAAGATTATCATAAACCTTAATTCTACCTCTCGCTAATACTTTTGAATAAGGGAACTCATTACGGTAAATTCTCCCTGAGAGAATGAGAAAACTTACTTGCAATTACTCGATAAAAATTGGATCTCTTTTTGTAAATGCTGTTTGGACGATTATAGAAAAAAGACTTTTGGACCAACAAATAATCGCCCATTATAAATGATGACTTCATAATCGTCCCAACAGTTCAAACAAATCAATCGCTGGTAAAATCCCTCTGTCTCTGTACCCAGCCAAGCAATCGCTGATTATATTTTTCTGCTCCGAATAGCACCGCTAACTACGCTCTCGCTGGCTGGTATTTTACGCGAATTATTTCGGCGATAAATTTTCCTGCAAATATACACCGCCTAATATGATTTATGTACAAAAGTTATCATAAATATATATTACATCCTGAACGGTATCTCTTTTTGCAGCTCTTTAAACAACCTAGATAATAACAATAGTTATGATAATATTATTTTAAAATAATAAAAATAAATGTGTTAAGGATTATGACAGTTTTACAGAAAATATTACAATATGTAAATCAAACTTAAGATAGGTAAATTAAAAACTGCAAAGTTTTTATTTTCTCCCATGAAATTTTTTATGCTCTTTAATTGAACTAAAGTAAATAATTAAATTACCATTTAAAATCACACTCATACAAATCAGAATATTCTTGCACACAAAACGTAATAAAAACATGACATATTTATGTGAAAATATTTAACTTTTTATACAACTAATTTTATTCGTATGTGCTGTTATGAAGTTAATATATATTAATCTTCATACAATGAAGGTTTCAAGAATGTAATGTGATGTAACGAGTAGTCCAACGACCGTTTCTACTATTTCATCTCCTAGCTTTGTGCCGATAGCATAATGGCCTCGAGTGGAAAATCGGAGGAGCTAATAAAAAGTATGTTATAAAGAAGATAAACGACAATGGTGATGGACCAAATATAGATTCCATAGAGCTGGTAAGACTTCTCTTCTTATATTCTTCGATCATTCCCTATATTACTTCTCCGCGCCACCATCAGATCATTGACCTTTCGACTTGCAGACACGACAAAGACGCTTTCGGTCTCGGCGGATAAACGATTCCTTTGGATGCGGGTCTAAGATTGCCCATACTATATAATAATTATTACGACGGCTTTCTTTTAGGAATCATCGATCTGTGAGTGCAACAAATGAAAAACTCGGGGCGTGGAATCACCTCGAAGAAAATGAGGTCAGACGAAGATATCTCTAAGGCATTAATTCGTATTTTTAATAATAGAAAAATATTACAAATATATATATATATGTATATATATATATATATATTTTCAATATTATACAATAATATTAAAAAAGAGTTTATTTATGAAAAAAAAAGTTTATTGTTTTTAATAATTACCTAACAATAATTTAAATATGCTATTGCATTCAATGTTATTGCTTACATTTCAATTAATGCAAAAACGAAATGTATTATCAGAAGAATTAAAAAGAAAGAAGGAAATAATTCGCAATTGTGCAGTTTGCACAAATATGCTAGTTGAAATTCCGACACAAAGATGGATTCACTCAAGTAATTTAAATTGTAATCCTCATAGAGCCCTGTGACGAATGAGAGGACAATGTCGCCAAACATGATTATAGTAATAATACGAGGTCGCGTATAATTATCCGGTCAGATAATAATAGTTCCAGGTCAGCACGTTTACTTGGGCTTCGCTTTGAAAAGCTTTGTGCTCGGCTGTGCCATGCCCGAGCGGTCAGACGACAGGGATCCACTAATAGGCCTTCAAGAGCAGGAACGCGATTCTAGAAAGCCCTAACAACGAACGCGATTTATCCTTCATCCTCCGTGCTCACCTTTATTCCGGATTTCCGGGATCTCCAAATGTGCCTTCCCTGAGCTACGACAATCAATCGACGAAATGAGGATTTCAGCGATCTAATACCACTCCTCTAATCGTGCAGAAGGTTCCCTTGCGCACATCAATTTTGTCTTAGCAAGACTAATAACTGTATTAATTTTACGTTGCATATAACTATAGAATCGTGTAAAATTAATAAAGCAAAAACTATAATAATACGTTTTGATATGCTATGTTAAAAAATATTAACACAATAAAGATAATTGTGTTAATAATTTTGTGTTTTAATAATAAAATTAGTGGATTATAGTTACTTTAGAAATAACAATAATAAAGAAATAATAAGATAATCGGTTAGATAATCGGTTTAGCATCCCCTTAACAAGAAATAATTGTAATTGACAGGTCTTCTTAAACTTTTAAATCTAAGAACAAAGATAGAAAGCAATACACATAAAATAATAAATATATTAAATATATCAAGACAAAACAACTTGATTAAAATTTAAAATAACCTGTTATGTATAATTACGTAAAAAGTAAACTCAAAATTACATTTTCTACACAAATCCGAAGAGATTTAAAAACATTATCTTTAATTAGAAAATAGCATTATTATTGCAAATTATATTTGGTATTCTAATTAAGATGGATATAGCTAATTATCGTAAATTACGTTGAGAATCATTAATCCGGTGTAATTTGCTAAAAATTCTTGATCTGGATAAAATGGAGACTGGGGGCAAAAGATTTAATTGGTTCTTCATGGCTTCAACATCGATCTGGGTTAAGAATCACAGACGTGCCGTGGAATTCGAATAATTCTTACGACGATCGCGTCGAGAAGCGACGAATGGCTGTAGAAAATGCTGACGATGAAAGAAATTAATTTAACCCCTCACGCGTGGGGAGCTGTAAAAAAAATGTCCGCGAAATTGGAATTAATCCGACCTCTCGTTATTACAAAGAGCTCCCTTTGAACTCTGCAGGGTCGGAGGATTATTCCGTAAGAACCGACTTTCGCGAGCCAAGCTTGTCCCACGTAATCATATCAAATGTTCCTAATATTTTTAGATTTCGCGTGAATTATTCTCCCGCGGTTCAAGCTTTGCGATACCTCGCGTTCCCCGATTTGTCTTCTTTCTCTTTATTCGAGACGCTTTCCAGTTTCCGCGTTTGCTATCACATAAAAGCCAAAGTCAAGGTAGTTTGCGGACTCGTCTTCTCGATAACCCGCCCTCGCGGCTTGGAGTAGACATCTTCTGGAGCGTGTAATTTCCGCGCGTAACCGCACACGAGAGTACGCACACGGTATGACGCGCATTATTGTGTGAATGCGCCCTTTATGTAACAGGCAACCCCTGGCGCGGCTTTCAACCCCTTTCAGTCAGCCGAGACGGCGACGGTGACGATGACGACACGAAGACGACGACGACACCACCGCTGATGAGATATACGTCCGCCGAAGTCGACGACGTCTCGCATTCCGCAAACTCGTGGAAAGACAGACAGGGTTCTCTCGTCATGGTTTCTTCTTTTGTCTGCCTGCAATTACGGTGCTTCTATTGAAAACAACTGCCACCGCGCCACGCGGTGCTCGCTATGATTGTTATGCACGAGGGTTTTTCGTGTCGAAAGGTGCAACGTAGTCGAAATGATTTTCGGTGTAATTTCGCACATTCCTTCCTTCCTTCCTCAGTTTGTAGACTACCGCACGCGATTTGCCAACATACAAGAACATTATCAATTCTGTCCATCATTTCGTGTGAAAAAAAACTAGAACATTTACAAATCCGCATTTTTTTTTCACGTTTATTTCCGATCGTAACTATTAATAATAAATTCTTTAATATTGTTTGTATTATTTATTTCCAATATAATTGCGATATTATTTATCGCAATCCTGGTAATCTTTTATCTCCTGTTCCGGACGACTTTATTTTTCTAGTTCACAATTCGTCAAGCGAATTTGCATCTCTACTCGCACTAAATAAAGCCATAATTTATTTTAAGTACCGTGTTCGTTATTATATATTTATGTAAGCGGTGTGGAATTTTGCATTGTAAATCTTGAGAATCTTCATTTTGTAATATTTTCTTTGTCTTTAACTTAAACGACTGTACCGCTTGTGAGATCTTTCAAAATAAGAATTATTTTATCAGCGAAAAAAAAAGAAGTTTCTTTTCACTATTATATTATTATTATTTTCAAGTTTCTAGGATGATGGTTTAATGACGCAAATAATTTTTGAAACAAAGAAATGCCAGAAAAAGTGAGTGTGCCACAGATATATTTACAATACAGATTCATTCGATACCAGTCGATACCTACGTATACTTCGTCGTGTGACTTTTACAATGTCATACTTGCATTTCCTCTCCGAACGATTGAACCAGGCGTTTGAATGTGACGGCTTTTAGAGATCAAAGCGAGAGGACGTATTGGAAAATGTTAGATGTCACGCTCGATACAATCTATGTATTCTTTGCAGTACGCTGCGTCTTTTATATGCAGAGAATTTTTAGTCGGAAAATCGCCGATTAGTTTAAAAAAAATTAGGTCATGCAAGTTGTCGAAAGTTAAGTCGGCATTTTTCGCTTTTACCGCTGGTTAAATCTATTCTTGTATATCGTTTTCTTTATGAAAAGCCGTTTAGTTTAAAAGTATCAAAAGATAAGAAAGTCTAGATAGAGTAAAGTAGCATTTTAGTTTAAAAGACATTACGTCATAAAATAAACGATTTTCAAGATAAAAGAATTTTTTTATGTGTTTACATACTTTTGCATACTTTACATACAATCTGTAGTTTTAATTATATAGTATCTGTAATTAGCAATTACATAATATTATTAGGCAATAAATTTATAGTTTATAGTAACAGCTTACATATAAGATTTTTACCAATATTTTTAATTCTTTACAATTGAATTTTAACGAAAATATTCAAAATATCAGTAAAAAGTATGTTACAATGTATAGAATGCAATTATATTTTAATTAAAATCTATTTAATATTATTTAATTGATCTATTTAAGCTAAGGAATTGTCAAAGAAGGAAATCATTCATAAGGAAACCAAATATAAGACTTACGTCGGAATCAAGAAGCATGAATGTGTGCAAATGCGATTTTTTAGAGTTATGTATTATATTCTATTTTATGTATGGTTATTGAATTTCTATACATACGAGCCTCAAGGGCTTTCGATTGCCAACGCGCTGTGCCAACCGATTACACAACAGTAAATCAATGTTAGATTCGCGCTTCTAGTCTCTTTGCCACGATAAACTGTCCCAGTATTTGATACACAAAGCCTAGGGCAACAAACGGCCGACATACTCGTTCAAGGATTGAACAAACGGAACACACGAGAACAAGCAGACCTAACTTAAGATAGGATAACATAGTAAATACTTGAATATATCTGTTATAAGCGTAAAATTGTTCTATATTAAGAAATATACTTAGAAATATATTTCTTGTACTTATGTATAAATATATTTCTTAATATTAAAAGATTTGTAAATGTTTCCCTCAAAAAGGAAAGTTATAATATTCTGAAACTAACGAAAAATTCTGCTAACATTGGAATCACAGATTTGGAAACTGTGATTTCTCTGCCCACTTGAGAGTCTACAAATTTTATAACTCGACACACTATGAGATAGGACGCCAATATACATGATAAGACACATCACGATACTGACAATGTAATGGATAGAAGACCTCGGAGTGTAAAATTACACTATAACATGCGAATTTTATATTATTGATATGTAAATATAGTTTTTATTACTCATTAGTTTATTCACTGAAAAGGACCACATTTATGATCGACACGTCTGAATTTATTAAATCAATTTCATGATTATATTATATTAAAAAATAAATAGCGATCGTCAGTCAGCTAGGCTATAAAAGCTTTGATTTTATGTTGTATCGAATTTTATTTATCATAGTGTCAATAACATATTGTAATTCTAATTTTAATATTAAAATATATTTCTTTTACTTATAAATAAATTATTACGGAATTACAAACGAATGCTTAAAAGAGATAGATATGAAAAGATAAAAATATTTTTTGTATTAAATAATTAATAAATATTACAATACACACAAGCAATAAGAATAAAGAAAACAATATCACTAAACATAAAAAAAGAAGACATATTTCGTTGGTAATATTCTTGTACAATCGTTGCTATATGTGTGTGTGTCTCTGTTGAAAAAAATTTTCACTTCGCAGACAATGCTTTGCCTAACCATCATCGCTCTTAATGACTGTCGCTTCTGCAAAAATGAGTGTGTGCCAAAGGATATGTATGCATGAAAAAGATCCCCTTTCGGAGCCTTCAATCGATTTCGTGCACCTTGCCCGCAGATCTATTGTCATTTCTTTCAACTGATTCTTTCTCTTTACAGCTATTTTTCTTTACTTATTACTCATTGTTTCGATTTGAACACTAAAATGATCCTCAGAATCCATTATATGCCGACAAATTTTTTCTTTAAAGTTTTATTATATTTCTCTTGTCTGTTTGTATTATATTAGCTTCTTTGCTACTAAATAATAAAATCAAAGTTTTAAATCTTAAATTCTATCTTTTAATACTAGCATTAAAATAATTATTTATTTATATGTTTTTATTTTTATCTTTTAATACTAGCATTAAAATAATGATTCACTCATGTGTTTTTATATCTCAATAAGAAATATTTTCGCTATAGGACAAAAAACGTATATATGTATAGATTTAACGGCATCAATATAATTACAATTTCAACGTTAATTTCAAACGCATGATTTTGATCATCACTTTAATCTGACGTTTTATTTGTCATTATTTTCCGTCTCACCCGGAATATCCCGAGGATCTACGTTTTCTCAAACCGTAGGAGTCACCGTAACCGATTCCGCATGGTGTAACTTCGGAAGATTTAGGAGAGGTCGGGCTCTCATTTGGCAGCCAATTACAATGCCACCGGCAATAGCGACGAATCCAGCAACGGAACTGCGCTCCGGGTACGGTGGTCGAATTGGTACCAATAGCGGTGGAGGCGTGCGGTTTGGGACAACCCTGTAGCTCATCCATGTTTCACCCCCTCAAACCCTCAGTTTCCCTCTCTCGCACCATCTCTCATTGCCACTTGAGCTTCTCTCTCCGTGCTCAAGACTCTCTATGTGCTCCTCAAGGGTTTATGTCTGGGATACTCGAAAGATGTAATAGGTGGGTATTAGAACAATAGTAATATCAGCGTGATTGCATGCGTAATTGAAATAGCATAAATCATTAGCCGAATCCCCGGTAAGCTTCAATATCGTAGAAATTATTGCACGTATATATACGTATATATAGATATCACTGATTCTTAATGTCATCCTGCAGTTTACGATCTCAAGAAGTTGACCTCTTTACGTCCTATTCGAGCGACGAGAGTCGCGCGATCACGTCGCATTCATAATAGCGCTGTAAAATAAATTTGGGACGTCATAAAGAGAGCCATCCGTATAATGCCTGCGGAATTGGAGATGCAGAGAGTGTGAATGTGCTTTCATTATTTCACAGGGGACCAACAAATCATGACGGACGATTTAATGTCAAAATATCTTGGCTATATTCTGAATAAGAAGCAGGAATTTGAATTAAAAATAATGCAAGAAAATATGTCTCATTACAATGATATTCTCTAAATTCTTTGGAATAAATCTCACTCTAAAGAGTGAAAATTGTGTCATTCTTGTAAAAGAGTGGCTCAATTTTTAATCTTTAAGAATGAAATTTCACTTTTCAGAGAAGATTCGCTTTAAAGGTTTAGAGAGTATGTGTACGTGTTTAATATAAATTTGTATCTTTCTGTTTTTTCCATTTTTAAAATTTATTGTAATTAATAAATTCAATGTTTATAATGTTTATAATACGACCGTCTCTTTAACATTATAATGGTACAATTATCAGTGACAAAATCTGTCTGAAAGAGGGTGTCAGTTTCCTACAACAGATTGTAGCAGGATTTCTCGGTATCTCGCTGCAGCAACTATTATAACAAACGCAACATCGTTTCCGCAGGGTAACGAGTAACTTTCAGAATCAAAGTTGAAGCGTTCCAATCTGCGATGCTCTCCAGATTCGCCCGACATCCACCTTCCGTCCATCTCACCCGACGAGTTGTCCGCCGCTCCACAAGATACCAAGAAAATTGTCTTTCCCTGGAAGTCCCTCTATTAAATTCTCGTGGTTCGACGGCGGGCATCTCTCGGCGGATAAATGAGGTCGAGCGCATTGCCGTTCCGGCTTCCTGTCGGCGATTCTTGAGGTTCTTCTTTCTCGGCCGAACGGCTCCTTTCTCGTTTTACGACGCTGGAGATTTTGACCAATCGCTATTGGCCTGAATGGCAGTGAGTGCTGCAAGTTACGAGGCAACCATAGTGTTTATTCGCTATTCTTTTCTCGGTCTGTTACGGTCATTTATTTTAAGACTTGTTCAGATTCCAACTGAACGTTGATTGACGCAATGCTATACCGGATTCAATAAAATAATTTTCAAGTACACTGTTAAATTCATAATATTAAATTATATCCAATTTGAATTATTTTCAATTATTTCTACAGGTGTCACTGTTCCTACTGAATATGTCGATAATTTAATTAAAACAACAAATTTAAATTTAACTTTAAAAAATGTATTAGATTTAACTCAAAAATTTAGTTTATTATTAATTTAAATTGTAGTAAGTGTTTACGTTAATGGACGTTGTTTACATCGAAGCTAATCACAGAAATGGATTGATTTACATTTTGACACACGTGGAAGTTAAAAATAAAATAAATGTTATTTAACTCAAGGGATTGGGTTACCATTGCTCCCTTGATATTTACATTTTCAAATGAAAGCTGTATTACGCGTTTATTTATATATTATATTAGAAAAAACTAAAATATCTCTCTCTCTACAAGAATAAATACACGATAAGTAACTTATTCCTTCATAGCTAATAATTCACAGTTACTTAAATAATAAATAGCTATTCCCTACATGTATAATTTAGGACAGAAAACATTTATTATGAGGCCAATAACAAACTTAATATTGTTTATATATTTCCCGCCATTGCGTAATAAATACCGTTGAGCGAGCGTGTAATGTACAAGTTTCCAAGACGCGGACGTAGTTGGAAGCTTTTACAACCTCAATGCTAAATGCATATGTTGAGTAAGAGCTCTGCTAATGGTCGTTATAATGCTTCTAAGTTATTGCTCTATAGGAAACTTGGTTGAGCTATAAAATTTTCTGCTCTGTGCCGTAACGCACAGCGTTATAGCGTTGTAATGCGCAAACAGAGCGTTATGTTGGGTATTATACTTATTTTCAACTTCATGATTGAAGTAGGAATATCGCGATAAGCAGCATATTCTACGTGGTTTACAAACCATTTTTATGTAAAATAGATACTCTTTTAATCTCTTTATTAGCATTAAATGTCTTTAGAGTATTTTATGTATTATAATGTAAAATTAGTTGCTAATTTATTCTATTTTACCATTTTACAAGCGGATATATCTATATATTTTACATTTTTAAAACTGCTACTCAGTTACTTGGTGCTGCAAAGGTAAATCGATATTCGGCACGGACCTTTGGTAAAAAGCTTACGGTGCGAAATCGAAATATCTACTGGAAGATCCACAACGCACACGTTTCATTCAAATTTTTTCACCGTTATATATTGCGTGTCTTTTCAGAATAAATCAATATTTAATCCACTGACCGCGGGCTACGCGCTTTGCGCGTCCAAATTATTTTGTTGGCTTTAACGCGCCATGTGAAAATTGCGCGCGTGTAAAGCTCGTTACGCGGATGCCGCTATTTTCGCATCGTCATTCGGTATATTTGCCGCGCGGAACGCCATTTTCGATTTTCCCCAGGTAAAATTGTAATGCTTTGTCGTGGTCGGCGAATTAAATAAATATTAGAGCGCGACGATATATGAAAATATTGAAAAAGCGATGAAATTGCATGAGGTTCGGAATTGAAGGGACATTACCTATGCTAAATACACGTATGGCGACTCGGAGGTAAAATCCGTAAACGCGAATGCGGCAAATCGTTCGCAGCGAGCGCGCGAGAGTGGACGGGAAATATTTTTCACGCATGAGCAAACAATTCCATTGCTATACGGACGCATACGTCAGGAACAGCGCACTTCGGCAGCGCGCGATTACAAATTACACATGCGGTAAGCATATTTCATCTCTGCCACGAGCCGGAACAAGCGGGATTTTTCTCAGTCGAGGACAGCGAGAGCCCCCGCGAATCACGCGGTTGATACGGAAAGGTGCAATTATTTCGAATAGCGTCTCACTCTCTCAGGAAAGCGCGCGCATTATCAGCGCGAAAGCGCGGCACAAAGACCAGCTGAGACAAGAATCGTCGTAAATCACCCCACAACGCGGTTCGAACAAAACCAGCAATGCGTATTTCGCAGAGCGAGTTGAGAGATAAGACATGAGAAACGCCGCGCCGCGGCGGAGTCTGGGAAAAAGAGAGCGAGAGATACCGCCACGCGACAAAAGAGAGAGAAATGTTTCGCGTCTTTCAGCAACATCGGCGTCGCGCAAGTCGCGTAGATACGCAGCGTGGGAAATGTATGAGTGGAGAGTAAAGGGATGAGAAGGAGGTGCGAATCATAACCGATTGTGTCCTTTGTTTTCAGCGCTTTGTTTTTACGCGTTTCTCACACTCGGTGGCCATTTGTTCGTTCCGCAACGACTGCGTCCCTCGTTTGGGGCCGCAGAATTGGCTCGCTTTCTCTCTTTCAACCCCCACTGTCTTTTCGGATGTTGACGAGCTGAATGCCAAGGAGACGGCGCGCAACGATGGTAGCATAGAAATAACGAATGCGTGTGCTCGTTGAATGCTTTTCTCAATGATGAAAGAAATGCCGGTCCCTGTAAAGCGTGAGGATTTGCGACTACGATGTCTGTGATACTGCTCATGAAAATCTGCTTCCACAAAAAGGGAAACTGGTAGAAATATTAAAAACATTTGCGGAACTTCGTGGTATCGTGAAAAATTTATGAATAACAAAATTGTTTCCGTCTCTTCTTCACGTAATCTTATTGCGAAACGTGAAATATTAAAAAATATAGTCAAAAATATTATTTCATTCGTTTAAAAGAAGATTCGTTGAAAATAAATTGCGCACTTTAATTGCAAATTAGTTATATGCCATATATATTTATATTATGTTACTATTAATTTATATATATATTGATATATTTGCAGCTTTTATTTATTTCATAATTATGTTTATAAATGTATTAAAAAACAAAATTGTATCGGAAAATTACATCATTAGTAAATTTATCATTAGTAAATTTATTAATTGAGTAAAATACAGATTTTACGACATAAAATGATCCATTTATATCGGAAAATAAATCTATCTGCATAATTTCGCGTAATTTTATTTTGTTGGATAACATTGAATATACATAGTTATTTAATTGCATTGATATTATTAATGACGTCCGCTACACCGAAAAGTGAATAATCGCAAAACATGCTGTGATTTTCTTAATATATCCAAAACTAGCCTTTTAATTAATCTAAAATGCTTTCAATCAAATATCGGTAGTTTAATTAATTCGTATTTAGTGCGTCATCTAGAAAAAAATCTCGTATGAGAATAAAAATACATATTATATTCTTTGATTCGAACAATGTAAATGACAAATTATTGCATAAGTAATACCTTTAGTATCTGAATTACAACATAATTTCCGTTCCTCAAAGGGATGATCGTTGCAACGCAACGTTAGATAGAAATGCATTATAATAGCAGAACAGCGAAACATTAGATATTGTACATATGAATGACGTCCAGTGGCGTAACCATCAAGGAAAGCAGAATTATGACAACAGGAGATAATTTACGGCTTTCATTGTAGGATCAAGTACTCTAACTTTACAGAATATACCAGAGAATGGAGAAATTTAATGCATTAATATTCTCTTTTGCAAGTCTGGTTATGTAAAATGAAATCAGATAGCTGGCAAAAGTTATCATACAAAATAAAGTGACACGTATATAATACTCAGACGTTTTATGACACTATGGATATACATAATTTTGTAGTGCGTTATGCTAATATGTAATATTCAATACAGAGCACATAGGCTTTGTAGATCTCAATAACATGCTTACGCTGCTGACGACCTCATGCATAACTGAATCACATTCCAACGAAACTATGCGCACAAAAGAGCTATGAAGTCTGCGTTATTCTTCGTGGAATCTTTATACTATCGTGGAGATATTTCCAATATATCGTCTGAGTTTCTCTTTCTTTCTCCTTTCCGCGATGTTCAATAGCGAGAGAAAGCCAAACTCCAGCTTTTCGATCGTTTCTCCTCAAATTTCAAAAAGAAGAGAAAAATAAGTGCCGTTCGTTTTTCCCGTTGAAACGAAAAATACAGGACAGAAGGTCGGTATACTATTGGCAGTCGCTAGGATTGTCTGGACAGCGCGATAAAAGTAGATCTTATTGTTAGTTGTGTTGAAATAGCGATGAGATTTATCGATTGGATGTAATAAAAGATAAATAACACTTATAAACAGAATTTTATCGAATCAGTCAGTACTAATTTTTCATACATAAGTATCACGTAACAGATTTTCTATTGTAAAATTAAAAATGCAGATACAATATAATTACTTTAGATGTAAATAATAATGATAATAATAGAAAGAAAAAATTATTTCAGTATTTATGTTACAGAAAAAAATGTCAGTTAATATTTTTTTGTACAATTTCAAATTTTTGGAATGGTCAATATCAGGTTTCTGCCAATCACTTTCACAAGAAAAATTTCGGACCAAATTGGTTTTTGTATATTGGCATGGCACCATCAAAAATAGTTCAATCTGCCACGTCATGAAACATCAACTTTTATCTGTTTTCACGGTACAGTGCAGCACTATATAAAATATTGTTTTTTATGTTCTGCGTGTAGTAATTAAAAAAAAAAACATAAAAGTATTTTTAACTTAAAATTATTGATATTACAACTCATATGCAATATTACAACTTATTTTCTCGAGATCTTTAACTTATAAGAGTATATATATTGAATTATAAAATGACGAATTACATGATACTAATTATGAATATTTGTAAAATACCTCTTTTAGGAATTTAATATTGAAGAATAATTACTGATTTTAAATGATAAATGCTGTTGTTTAATGCGCTTTTAATATTTAAAATAACAGTAAAATAGTTTTTGTTATAGTATTAAATTAAATTCTGTATAAGAAATACGAACCAATTACTATCAATTACTTCATTTAAATCCATGAAAATCTTTTTATTTTCAAGATAAAAAATGCTTAAAATATTGTAGAAATGGACAAAACAAGAGAGGCAGCATATCGTTTTTAAAAAAATTCGATTCAAGCGAATGCAATAGAACTTCTTCGAATACATACACAGGCTTGCACGCGATTGTTCGTTTCACCCACAATTTCGGCCGTCATTTCAATCGTTCCCGTTTTTTCTTTCCGGTCCGATACGCCGGGCCGAAATTTTAATTTAGCTTTTCCGCTATCGCCGCGAGTCTCGTGGCCGCCGGCCGTTATAGTAAATTGTCGTAAATTTATAGACACGCCCGTAGTCGCTCGGCCGGTCGCGGTACTATATAGTTCGTTTCATTATTAGTTGTCCGGATTTGCTCGCGTAACACGATCTGGCGGACAGCCAATTCTTTTTACTCTTAATTTCCGGACAACCAAAGTAACCGTCCGGCGCTCTCCACCCTCCCCAATCTTTCCCACTTTTCCCTCTTCTCAATTTTTCCTAGTAAGCGCTACCCCTTGTATCCCGCAATGGAAATAAATTCAAGTCTCGAGCAACTCGTATTTAAGTTTATCAGGAGTTAAAAAGTCTCATCGAAAAAACGACCTATTTGAAACTGAATTTAATTTTTTTTTTTTTTCATCGAGAATAGTGTGAAACTTGCAAAATTCGCAATATGTATAGTGCTAAACAACAATTTATCTCGCGGCACCAGTTCTCGAACTCGAAATTATGTAAATGGTGGGACGGGGACATTATTTTCCGAGCGATCCAATATATTCGTCAGAAAAGTGGGTCGCGAATTGCGCGAATTACGTAGTTCGCGATTACAACAGCCTCGGATTCATCGGAGTTGCCGATTACCTCCGGGGCACATTAAAACCTCGGAAGTTCGCGTACACCAAATTACGCGACTTCGATCGAGCCTCTTGTCTGCGCTTTGAACTCGCGCGATCCACATGGCATTATACCCCGCAGGTTCCCTTTGCCACCATGAAATCTCTTCTTCCGGAACCTGTATTATTAACCTCGTTAAGCATAATTAATTACTGCACAGCATGAAATCATTATACGTATGTTCTGCAGGGAACATTTGGTTAATGGTTCAACAACCGTGTATGTATGTACCACAGGTGGAAGTATGTATCGCAACTGTCTATCACTGCTTGACAAGACTGCACGCATAAATCTTTGTATAATATAATTATTCATGATGCACGATATGTATAATAACTGCAATTAGATTGTATCATTATACAACAACTTTATATGTATATGGATTTTTATAACAGCATTCAAGTTTGCAATCTTTTGACGTAGACATCTATATTTTAATTTACACATTACGGAAAAAAACAGTTTTGTTGAAATGTCTAAAAATTTAGATAGATAAACAGATCTGAAGATAAGTTTCTTGTACCGTTAAATTTATAATTATATCTCCACTTTGAGATATTTTTAATTATTTCCTATAAGTTGTCACTGCTTCTACTCAATATAAAAATTTAACCCAAATTTAGTTTGTTATTCATTAAATATGTACGATAATATGGATGTTTTTACATTGAAAGTAACTACATGGGTTGATTTACATTTAAACACACATGAAAGTGAAAAATAACAAAATATTATTTAACCCAAGGGATTGTATTACCATTGCTGTTTTGACATCTAATAATGAAGACCATTAAAATAATTTTGTAGGATTCGTGCATGATAACTAATGTTGCAAAACATTTTGATATTCTAGCAACTAGCTCGAATGTTTTACATAATTATTATATATTTTGATGATATCTCTCTCCAACAAAATTATTTTAAAATATGTACCTTGCCAATTATTTGGATGTTTCAGCAAAACTCTTTCTGTGTACATATAAATATATAAAAAAACATATTTGAAACTGCAAATTAAATAATTGAAAAAATTAAGCATTTTTCAAATTAATTACACGATAATATACGTCGATATATGTATATGTTACATATCTATAGTACTCATTAAAAATTTTTAATATTTGATATTATTTCAAACTATAGAGGTATGTAAATGTAATAAGTATCAACATGATGATGAAAATAACAAATAACTACATATCTCTATGGCGTAGTTTTGAAAAATTCCTATCATGTTGATGCCTTCCAAAGCGATGACGATATTTTAGCACTCAGGATGTAGCTACTTGCCATATATTGAGAATATCCTTAAGATATCCTAATATATTCAAAACATCTTCTATGTGTGTGGGTGTGTGTGTGTGTGTGTGTGTATGTACACGGTTGTATGCGATAGATAAAGCTATCGATAATTCTCAACCACGCATTTGAGGAGGGGGAGATGGGGAGTCACACAAATGTGAAACAATGTTTGTAAACAACTCGAGAGCAAACTGTTGGCAGCCGCGTTTATGTGGCAAACCGGAAGCAAAGTGGTCTGCACCGACAACTGGTATATATCCGGTTTAAACCGTCGTGTGGACGCCGATCTGAATTAACATCCTCTTTGAATTTGATACTATTTGTTTTGTGCGATGGATGGTCGAAATGGGTGGCAATGCATTGACGATCGCTTAAAATCAGATTACATCTTCCGCATTCGGTAAACGACAGGTATCACGATATTTTATTTATCTGACGACTGATGAAAAGAACCAGGATTGAAAAATCCACCCAGTCGCGATATCGCCATATTTCATTTTATTTGGCAACATTCGACGTGAAATCTGATAAAGTTTGTTCGCCTAAATGTAAAATAAAACAATAAAAATTCATGAAATTATCGAATGTATAATAAAATATATATAATTTTATTCGTTTATATATATATTATTATTATTATTATTATTATTATTTATTATGTATATATATATATTTATTCTCGAACTTTATAAAGCTGCAACATAGATACATAATATAATAATATACATGTCGTATAATATTATGATATACCTAATAATATGTATCCATTTTGTGCAACCTTATAAAATAGTTCTCGTCAACTAACATGTGATTTTCGCTTATTCTCGTAATTCCAGAATTAAGTGGACTGACGTCCACTTTTGCACTCACGACTAAGCTCTTTCGTGTCCTACTTTTTGTCGCAGTGCAGACTGCGCTTTTAGAAGTGGGCCTACCGGCGAGAATAAGGGAAGGTATGGGAGACGAAAGGATCGGTTTTATCACGGCTGGAAGTGGTAATGGCGTTAAAGTCAGACATCGAAACTAATTCGAGAATAACGGTATCGCGTCACGGCACACGTATATACGTTGACTTAAACTACTTTCCCTCCGACAATTAGTGCACACCACTTGATTCGTTCGCGCTTGAAACGAATATTATTATCGAATGATGCTGGAAAGTTTTTAACCAAGCGCGGCCTCGCTCGATTAAACCACACGTTAACGGAACAAACCTCGGGGAAGTTCGCTGATCGAATCCGCTTTGGTTGGAGCTTGAACGGCGCACCAGCCGCTCAAGATTTATTAGTCCATCGAGAGCAATGACTATTTTCCTACGATGTAGAATACGGTAGTTGTATGGTAGTTATGTTTCCATGTTCAGTTTCGGTAAGTTAATCAAAGTTACAAAGAGACGCTTTTATAAATTTATGTAAATTTGGTACAGATAACTAATTAAATTATATTTAGCCGATCTATATAAGTTAAATTAAATTTAAATTAGTTTTCCTCGATTCGAGTATGGAATATCTCATTTAATAATACAGAAACGACTAACAGGCCTTTTATCAAGGTAATTCAATTTAATAAGTTTAAAATAATGTAATTTTTGCATAATTTCTACTCTTTTTTAATATAACTGTAATTATTTCATAAAGTCTAAATTAACTCTCTTCCAATTAATAATGTTCGAAGGATATTATTGAAGTTCTTTTTCTCTTTAATTAAGAAACGTAAAAGCCTAGGTAAGAAAAATGAGTTGGCACTATTAGGATAATGGTATAAATAATATAATTAAAAAGATAGCAATTTAAATCGATTCTAATATTACGGAGGGAATTTGTCATGTTGCGGTTATCGCTGCGCATATGACAAATAATTTTATTGCGGAAATTGATCTATAGGGCTAACAGCATATGTTTCTCGGGGGAGGTACAAATTATGGCACGAGGCGACGGAACGCGTTGCATGAATTCTCCAACTATATTCAGTAATCGCTATTCACACTCGGAGCGACCACAATTACTCTCTCAGAGTTATATAACGCAATGCACGGTCACGTACGGTGCACGCATGGATGAGTTTTCCGCAAAATTCGTAAGCTCTGGCATTGTGCGCGTCGTATACGACGGTATATCTACTGACTCGCGGTGAGGTTTCCTGCGGCTTTCTGCCCGTATTATAGAACTCGCCGCAAACATTCTACCCCTTGCTGCTTGTTTGCGCGACCGCATTGCTGAAACATGCAGTCGCCGTGATATCAGCGGTAGAAAAGTCGCCTTCGTTCGACCGCAATGTTAGGACGTCGTACCCGCGGTGTGACCGCTTCATTACAACTTCGTACCAAAAACACGGTCTAATAAGGAAAGCAGGAACCTCTAAAACGCATCTGGAAAAAGTTTCACCTCCGATATATGCTGCATACCTTATGTTTGCTAGCATAAATGTAATATTTAAATATAATAACGTATGTAGATACGTTTGCACATTTCCACGTAGCAGAATAACCCTAAAGACGACACAGCGATATCTAGGAGACTAAAATAAATACACAGAAAGAACGATTTTGCTGAAGTGTTTAAAAATTTAATTAGATACAGGTCTGAAATTACGTAGGACTCTCAAGCTAGTTGCTAGAATATCAACTTTTTCCAGCATTGCTCATCATGCTTGAATTTTCTTTGTAATTATTTTTATGGTCTGACAAAATTATTTTCAAGTCTGTATATCTAAATTTTTTAGATATTTCAGCAAAATCATTTATTCCGTGTGTCACTATGTTACTTTGATGTCATTCTGATACTTGAATTCGAGATCATTGTACAGCAATTTTGCAACATTTCAGTAAACTTAATTAGATTCAGAAACTGTAATTATCTTCCGTGTAATATCTGCGTATATAATATTCCGCTGCAAAAAGGTGCAATGTGATGTATTGGGAGGTCAAATAATATTTACGCGCATTCAATCCTTTTTACAATGTTTTGACAATCTTTTAATGTAGCAAAATTGACACGTTTAACATATTGCTGCTCGAAAAATCGCGGTTGCGATTTTGTACGCTCGAGTGCGGAGTGTCGACCTACTACCATTTATGCCGGAGATTTCGAATTAACGAATTTTGAAATAAATGTTCGTAGCGCATATTCATAAGATGACAAGGGCAATCACGGGCCCGAGAACTAATTAAATCGTGTGCGCCGGTACGGGGCGGCTAAGCCGTGGCACTCGCGCGAAATCCGTCACCGCGGCGAAACGAATTTCCGCGTTGTTAGTATTCATATTAATCACGCTTGGACTAGTCGACCGCGATTCATCCGACCTGAAAAAAGTAATCTCGTATTAGCGTATTATTAATACATCAGTTACTTGTTTAGACCGTCGTCTGGATATGCGTTGCATCTTTCGCCACAGGATATTATAATTTTTTCGTAATGTTGAATAAAGTTGGCGTTTTTGTTTAGAACACAAAGATGTTAGACGTAGGTCACTGATTTTGAAATCTTGACTCGAAAATTATCCAATCTTTAACTTTGTGAGGATCGGAGTTTTTTGATCAAATAAATTATGTAAGATGTTACTTTCTAAGGATTTTTGGGATTCCTGAATTTGATCTCAGAATTTTAAAATTTAAGTTTCGAAAAAAAAAATCTTTCATCGTGAAATTCGGTTTTAGGAGGTCCTTTGAGTTTGAATGTAGCCTGAAAATATCGAATTTCAAAAGGGTTGTAATCTCCATAAAAGAGGATCTAATGTCACAGGTTCACAATCGGAGTTTAAAAGTCAGTTTGGAAATCAGTACTAACTGCTTACATAACATTAATGAGCTTTAAATAAAACTAAATTGAAAAATTGATTACTTCGCAATTAAAAGTCTTTAAAACTGAGTTTATGATAATTAAATTATTTTTTCTGACTATATTGAATTCTTTATTTTTTTATCGGATTCGAGTAAAACATTATCAAATTATCCCATAGGCCAAGTTTCATAAAAATTGAACGAGCAGTTTATAAAGTAAAAGAGAGTGATCTCAAACGTGTTGCCGCCGGTCCATAAAGAGTTAATAAATGGAAGCACTCAATAAAAATTTTACAATATAATCAAATTATGGTTTCCTTCAGTCTTCCGTACCGTACTTATTATTGTAGGTGAAATCTCGCGATATCCCAGTCTGTAAAGAAGCCGGCATCTATGCATGTCGCGTAAGTATGTATCTAGGCGAGCGCTTAACGCCGAGTTTCATCTCTATTGCAGGCTTTGCCGTGTGTGTCCCCACGTTTCAACGTGAATACACATGAATGCGGTGTTTACTGACGCAATATGCCGAATCCTGTATTTGCGTTACTATGGAATATGTTGCTCCCAGGCGATACGAATCACTGATTTTACACACGCGTTTCCGGACGCCGAATTGCTTTCGACTAGCACGCTCGGACTCGTGCGAAAAATAGAATATGGCACGTTTTGTTCCGCAAGCTTTTTCGTTCGATTTAATTTAATTATTTTTCTCTTCCATTGTTCCGTTAATAAACTAAATTGTAGGAACTATTGCATAGAATTTTGAATAAACTTACATATTTCCATATAAACCAGTACCTATATATTATCTTTCTGCGAAATAATTCAATAAATAAGTAAGAAAGTTTATATTAAAAAAGTTTGAATATTATATACTAAAGGAAAAAAAACAATTTCAATAAAAAATAACGACGTATGTGTGTGTTGCATCTCAAATCATTCCCAAAAATATAAAAATTTTATAAATTGTTCCATTATCACGTCTGAATATTTGTGTAAAATTTAAGCACAATTCTTTTATTGATCTATAAAAGTTATTTAATTTTCTGTTTGCCTTGATTTTTACATGAAATCGTTTTTTATAGTACTTATTTGTAAATTGAATGAAAAAACAGTTCACAAATAAAAATAAATTTTAATAAATTCTAATAAAACGTTAATAAATATTCGTACAACAGTTTATTTGGAATTTGGATCGATTTATTCTTTTAAAAGTTACTTTTGAGCTAAAATTGAAGCAAAATACAACATATGTTTTGTATAAGGCATTATAAGCTGAATTATTTATTGCTTTGTCTTTTACAATTATTTTCGGGGCGTATTTACGATTAAAACTTTTTGGCTGATGTTGGCTTTTTTCACTGATTTGTTTGTTAATATTTTTAGTTGATAATGTACAACTAAAACATCTTTGAAAAGAACAGATATAAATTACGCTATACTTTTTAGTTTTTATATATTTAGTTCTTAGTTATTAATTTTAATAAATTATCATTAACACATGCATCGCTCATTAGAAAATCTATAAGAAATTATGGCCGGTATTCATAATCGATTTTTATATTTGAGACTGTCTTTTAAGTACAGTTTTAAGATATCATAAATCAATCGGAGGGTTGCGTTAGTACTTTAAGACATTGCTTCAAATGGTCTTAAAGTAAGAACGGACTATAAATCAATTTATAAATCCTTTTGAGAAAAGAGAATAAACAGCAATTCAAGAGTTGCGCGGAAAATATGTCGCAAATATAATCGTAAAATGCATTTTCAAATGAAATATACTAAGAAACGAAATTATTTACATCAATCGCATTTTACACAATTCGAAAATAAAGTTGGGAATCAATACAAGGAAACATTGTTAGATTGTTGTCAGGTTGAAGCACAAATCCAGTTTAATCGAACAAAATCACCTCTCGAATCCGTCGTAAATACGTTACGAGGCGAGCTCTCCACCAGATCGAAGAGTCAAAGTTTCGAGTGTACTCCTTGCTGTGGCATCCGCATTTTGGCGAAGCAAGTTCCCGGAATTTTCTCGCATTTTTCGCAAGTTAGAGGTAAAAGCCACCAATTGCCACGCTTTCCACTGCTCCATTCGTAGCGAACTTGATGGAGTGACTGTAACTCAACGTGTCGAACCGACAGCTGCGACGAAACTTCCAAGTCCAGTTACAATGGGACTGTCGAGCGAGTGCGACGGGGTTGGGTATAAGAAAAGGGGCGAGAAAAGTGGAAAGCACCGACCAAGGGTTGCCTGTGTTTTCCACTCCATTTGATATTTCTTTCATAATGCGTACGCAGTCCACTTTTTCGTGGCCGTCATCACTTGTACTTGCCAACGGGGACCATTCAGTGCCCCTTGAATGTTCAATCCCCATTGGACATTCGTCCTTTAAGAGCTGCGCATCTATCTATTGAGTTTTTTCGAGCGTGAAAATCTTCCATCGTACTTTCCTTTCGGAGACAGGAAGCTGTTCATCGACAGACGTTTTCAGAGCGATGTCGCGTAACGATCGAGATGTAAAATTTCTACGTTCAGTTTAATATCATTTTCTTAACTTAAAAGAGAAGATGTTATTCAACAATCCATATAATTCTACAACGGAAACTGTGGGTAAAAGACATTCAATTCAATGCCTATCTAGGTTATCGAGTTTTGTTATTCTTACAAAATAAAACAATTTTATTGTTAACAGCGATAAACTGACAAAATAAAAAGTTTTATCAAATTTAATTTAACTTTACTTTTGTTAACTTTTAATTATCTTCTCTCAAATGTAATAACATTAAAAAAAATACTATTTATCGTTAATTATTCTCTTTTTCCCGAAAGATCCATACCTCGAGTCTCGAAAGTTTCACATAAGATATTGTTTGGCAATTTAATTAATGATTGCTACTCCAGTTTGGTTTAAGATTGAGTTTAAAGACTGAAAATGATATTCGGCGCGCAGAACTGAATATAAATTCACACCGAAATATTATCTATAAGTATTAAGATCGATGAGGTCTTTTCGTTGCTTATTGTATATTCACATTACAATCTTATGACACATATTGTTTTACATAAGAATTTAGCGTATTCTGCAATACACAAACTTTTCTCTTATTACAAACTCTTGAAGCGTTTCTAACTTATAACTGTTAGGGAGAGCATGCACCTCAATCTCAAGGAAACTATTCGAACTACGTGCTACATTTTGATATCACGTCGTAAAGCGGATCGAACTCCAGTTAAATTTCTAAGCGCGGCTAATGCAACTGTACGGAATTCAAGTTTCTACCACGCTATTACGCATCCTACGCCTATATACGCGCACTTCTACTTTTGATCTATACGAGGATTGTATTTCCTCCGTGGAGTTCGTATTAACATAATATATGTATTAACGAGATAGTGGAGAATGCTAAATGAAGAACAGTTAAATGAGAGCATTAGCGTATTCCATGCCGTTGGAAAATACGAGGGAAGAATTAAACGGGTCACGGAAAGCTGTCCTAGGGGAATTATTTCCATTTAACGGCCCAGCTCTGGTTCCCGTCAGTCCTGGCAGACAGTCACGCGGGCACGATAACGAGACGTTCGCAATTATTCAGGTAGCGATAATTATGGCGAGTTATTTCGTCGACGATGACGCAATTTGCCGCGTCACGTCGGGCGATTTTTCAATCCCGCGAGCTTTCTTTTCGGCGAGCTCCTTCTTGACGAGGGGTTTGGGATTCTCCGGAAGGCTTAATGAGGCCGACTGAGCTTCACTAAGATGTCGGAGAAAAATGTCTCATGTACATTATATATAGCTGGGAAATCTCTGACCGTTCTCGACAATCGAAGAAGATTCAAAGAGGATTTTTATCTTTTCGCACCTTTCACGTATTTCTCTGTAGTATTGATATGGAGAGGACTCTAACATAAAGATAGAAAAATTTAAGAAAATTTAATTGCGACAAAATTCAGATGAATAAGTTAAAAATGTTTTATGTTGTACGTGTCATATTTATTATTTGTTTAATATTTCATTAATAAATTACGTTTTATATTTTGCATTATATATTTATTATTTAATATACTTTATTACATACACAATTAAATAAATTAATTTGAAAAATGCTTCAAAATTTTTTGTTAATTAAACTTCAAGCCATATAAAAAAAACATGTATGTATGTATACTGTGCAATGTTTTATGATATAAGCAAAGCTGGGATATGATATCTTCTATAAAATTAATAAAGACCTCTATTTACGAGATTGGAAAAATGAAAATATTCTTGCCAATGTAAATAAACAACTCAAGAGGAATACAAAATAAAACATGTCAACGAAATTTTTTCTATGTACAGAGAATCTGAAACATATAATATTACCTTTAATAAAATTTAAGATACAATAACATCGTTGAATATGATATAGGCTTTTTTTAAAAATTTTATAAACAGAAATAGACTTTATAAATTTATTGTTAAAGTATGTTATTCAGATATTCCTTACTGTAACATGAGAACTTTCTAAAAAATTTCTAATTAAATTCTTATTTTAGACATCGTACTAAAATAATGATAAAACTGGATAAAATTGTAGGATTTTCTAAGAGCTATTATTTAAAAGAACATCTTTTGTGAATTTCAATAATTGGAAGCAGAATTTTACATCGTGGAAGAAGAGCTTCTTCAAACTTTCCATCAAACTTTTTATCTTGTGGCTGATAATAATGAAACATTCAGATATTTAATATAAATCAAATAAAAAGTAAAGAATCTGTTTTATTTCAAATAAAATATTTTAGATAAAATCAAAGTGAAAATTATCTTTGTGAAATCTTTATAATGATTAATTAATAATAACAATAATAAATATAGGTAATTATATTTCTTATCTTAAATATTTTGTATCATTTTCCGGTTATATGTATATATATATATATGTGTGTGTGTGTATGTGCATGTATAGAAAGAGACTTTCCCGATTGAGATATTATTTATTAACACAAGAATCTTGGATAAGAAATTGGACACAAGCAATCCGACAATCTCTTGCGCACACATAGACACATATATACACACATTGACTCTTTCTTATAATATACCAATTCATCGAGGTAATTAAAATCAAATAAAGAGACGGAAACGGTATACGAATACGATACGAAACAATGGGGTAGATCTGTGACGCGGTCTACGATAAAGAGCGAATTGGCAGCCGGGGATTAAAATAATCCCGTGTTGCTTCGAAAATATTGGCCAAGGGAAATTGATATCAAACATAAATGCCTGAAATTGGTTAGTATCGATTGTTAGATATTCATCCGGCCGTGTCCGCGAATGCTATCGGATTTCAATAATTTATTACAATTCCAATTTCGTTTGCCCTTTTGCTTCGCGACTATCGGAATATTCCATTCTAGATGAGATGGATATCTTATCTCTTAATTGATTCATATTAGATCCCTGGATGTTTCATTATTATTAGCAATAAAGTAAAAGTTTAAAGGAGCTTTTTTCTACAAAGTAAAATTCTGTTTCCAATCATCGGAAAAAATGTTTTCTTAAATAACAGCTTTTAGAAATATTCGTATCAGCGATCCCCTTTTAGTTAAAAAGCTTTATTATAACAGTAACTTTAAATATATATTTTTTTAATTACACATTTGCAAGATTCCCTCCAAAACACATTTAATATTATTACAATTTCTTTCTTACAAGTAAGAATGTTTATTCGTTTCTTGATTCCCTGAAGTGTCCCAAAGGATATGCACAAGGAGCCACGACATTAATTCTCACACTCTTAAACTCCAAAGACAGTCCTATAAACGGACGTAAACTTCAGCAAAGTGACTTCAAGCATGCAACGAGAAAGTGAACTAACGCTAGTGCCTTCTAATTGATGTTCCCTAATTGAAATAATGTCTCACCATCGCCTCTGGCCGAGTTCTCGCCGTAATATCCGCGAAATTCGCAAGAGCGCAATTTATTTCTTGCATTCATTTGGAATCTTAATTTTCATTTCCCGGTTTCGGAGTCGTTGTAATTACACATTGATCCATTGAGTCGCGCAGCGGAGGTGGAATTAAGGAATCTAGGAAGTACTGCCGGCAAAATACCTAGCATCCTTTCGCTTTTGATTCACTGATAATTATGCCGCGCTACAGCGAATAATAAGCGACAGAAGTTTTCGCTTCTTCCACCGTCGCGAGCTATTCATTGCGGCCAGTCGGATAAATTATTTATTCTGTGCCAAGAACTTTAAGCGAAACGGACGGTGGAAAGAATTTCCGCGAGCCTTTCTCGCCATTCCCACAATTTATTTCGATTCTCATAGCACAAAGGATAAATTCACTAGTTGAAATTCGCGTGATAATCCGTGAAAAATGCAGCTTTCGTACAAACTGCACGAGACGTTACGGGAAATATGTACTCAGTACAGTGGTGGCATTTAAAAATTTTCAAAAATATCTGATAGTGAACGCATAACGTAATTAATATAGTGGGAAAGTTTTATGTTTTTAATTGTATTTATGTATATATAATTTAATTAAATTAATTGTATTTATAATTTTAATAATATTTTAATAAATGAAAGAATATACTTTGATATATACGTAAAGAATGTAAAATACATTACAATGCTTATAAACAAATTTTATACGATAAAAATGTTTTTGATTGGGTTAAAATGTCATAACGGAAAGTTCAAATGTGTTCTTAAAGAGGCAATTTAAGTAAATTTTAGTCGTGAATTCAAGCATTCTTTGAAAGCACTTACAGCGCTACTTCGTCATTCCAAACGAATCTTCCGAATGGCTCAGAATGAAGCTCTTGAATGGTAGAATCTTTCTGTGCTCCGGTTTTCGCAATTTAGTTCTAAGAAACGAGAGGTGAATTTATTAGTTGTAAACCGTGCGAAAAATTCTTATAAATTATTCTTACAACACAGCTGACATTTTCGCATACGAATTTGAATTCGAGTATTGTTCTTGTATTTTATTCTTGAATATCGTGTATATCATGCGCTGCACGAAAAGAAATGAGATCTGGATCGATAGAGGGAAATTATACAGCGAGTAAAACGAGTTATTGCACGATCGTAATTGTGATTTAAGTTGTTGCATATTCATTTGTATTAACTTGTATTTCTGTTTTTCATGTATCAAGAATAGAATTTTTACGTGTAAAAATAGAAGTACGAGTAAATGTGTAACAACTTAAATCACAATAACGATTTGACGTTATGAAGACACACAGTTTGCGTGTCTCATGTATACATGTATACAATTGCACTGCCCGCAATAACTCAAAAGGTCTAGTCCGTTATTCCCGCAGGCATCAACGCTCATTCAGGTTGGGAAACGGTGAATCCAACATACAGCTGTGTAATTCACGTAGGTAAGTCTAAAATATGTTCACACTACCGGCAAACCGGAAGACAAATCTCGGTATGCGCAAGCAAAAGAAAATTGGACATCCCGGAGGCATGGAGAGAGCATGCGAACGCGCAATCTACGCTATAATTCAACTCAATCTTCGCAAACAGTAGTTCGGTCTGTTCAGATCTGGCGCCGATGCGCGGCAGTCGCAGTTACATATTTTATGTCTGCAGCATCGGAGGAAAAGCTGAGATTAGACGCGAGCGTCGAAGACAATCCGCGGTCGGGTCGTGTCGTGTCGGTCGGACAATTTGCAAATAGCCGGTACGGCGAAAATTTACGACACCCTGGTGATATTTCATTATAGGTTTTCATGGACGTCGCGTTGCACCGGGCACACATGTACCCGAGCGTAATATATGTTCTCACGTACCACATAACACATCTCGCGTATGTGCAACGCGTGTCCGCGCGAACTCGCGCGACTCGAACTCGGGTCACGTACTCGTGATAAATGCAATAACATATAAACTGCGGCGAGAATTAGAGCCCCATGGCGATTTATATCGAGGGTTTTTCGCTCGATCCCATCCCCCCATCTCTCTCTCTCTCTCTCTCTCTCTCTCTCTCTCTCTCTCTCTCTCTCTCTCTCTCTCTTTTCCTTTCTCGCTACGTGTTTGCCCATCTCTTTCTTCCCCTGAAAGACCACTGAGGTGCGATGACCAGTGGCGGGTTAGTAAAACTCGCCGTCTACAGTCGTATCGTGAAAGTTTCGCGAATCACCGGCAATCCACGTCGATTTATGCGAGTCGTAAATAAAAAAAAAAAAAAGAGACAGAAAAGACGAAGGGCGAAAAGGGCAGTAAGAGAAGGCGGAAAACCGTCTTGAGCTCTGACAAATTGGTTCCTGGAAATTTCAAACCCTCTTTCTAGACTTTAGCCACTCGAAGCGTTGCGGCTACTGGGTGCGGGAAATTGAGTCGTGCCACCAATCGGAACTCAAGGCTTTTGCTGGAGACGAAAGAAGAATGTGCATTCGACATGTGCGCGAGTTGAATAATTTCGCGAGCGTCGAGTGCAGATTCCTCGTCGCCTTTCGCCAAAAGTCGCGAGAGGATTGACGTGCACTTTTGAAAAATAAAAGTCAGTCTCCTAATAGATATTAATATTCTTTTGTATTCACACAATAATTATGAGTAATAATTATGTACAAATTATCATTATTTTATTCAGTTTAACAATTTAACTGTTTTAGATTTGATATTTAAAATATATCGATGACACACACACAATACGATAATTAATCGTTTTTAATAACGTAACTCAATTCTTTTAAATGTGTGCAAGTGTCTTGAAGTTATAATTACTACTAAAAATTAAGTGAAAAATCAAAATAGGTAATTAAGAAGTTCATAATTATATCTACAATTATATCCATTATAATAGTATCTAATTATTAAGTTATTAGTAACATGTATAAAGAATTATAATTTTTCTAGAGAACAGAGAAAATGTTGCAGAAGTTTCAAAAGAGTACATCTGAGGCGGACAGTAGGCGAATCGGTTAGATCAGAGTTGAAGTGCGGAAAATTAGGTGTCAGGCCTGGAAGGAGAAAAACAACGGACGGTACTCATTGTTCCTGTGCATTCATCTTTCGCTATCTGAATACCAATATTTTTTCACAACTTGACAGATTCGATCAGTGCTCGCGATTCTCCTATAACGTATACTCTCCTTCCGCCTCTGTCAATCCTCTTTTATGGATTCATTTGTTGCCTCCATACTCATAAACAATCAGCGCGATTCAAAGAATATTACATTTTGTATGTATTTGTTACATACAGTCGTGCAAATTTTCTCTTTTAATCAGAAAATAAGATAGTAGTGCGTTTAAAGATTCCATAATTTCCAATTGTAATTAATTAATGTTTTTAATTAATACTAATTAAAAAATACTTTCAATAGTTTCTTTTGTTTAAGTTAAGTAGTGAATAGTAGAGATAATTTTACCAAAATACAAAGTTTGTTATCTTGATAATAGTTTTTCTTTTGTCACAAGAGATCGTATTAAGATTAAAACGCATAAGGAACGAAGAAAAGTCATTTGAATGTTTTAGCATGAGGGAAATGGAGATTTTGCTAAAGTATCTAAAAATTTAGCTAGGTATGAATCTGAAAATAATTTTGTTAAACTATCAAAATAATTATATAGGAAGCTCAAGCTATTAAAATATGAAAATTTTTTGCAGCATTGGTTATCATGCTTGAATTTCCTACATATATAATATCATATTTTAATAATCCAACAAACTTACTATTGAAATTGGTATTTTTAGACCTATATTTAATTAAATTTCTAGATATTTTAACAAAATCGTTCTTCCTGCAGGTACATAAATATAATAAATAAAGTTACACATGCGTAAAGACAACAGATAGGTTTACAAAATTAAAGAAGAATTAACATCAGAAAATCGCAAGCTCTGATCGAATCTGCCATGTCGTGATAAAATAATGATATTTAAACAGTAAAAAGGATGAATGCATGTGGATAAGGGTGATTAACATTGTCTCAGTCTAGAGGAAGTTCCAAGCGTGAAATCCTGACGGAGTTCCTTCGATACGCTGAGATTGCAGAGCGTAATCTCGAGAGGTGTCGATGTAATCGAAAGCAGCAATTTAACGTGCCGAGGTGTTATGGCACCAGATAGGTAGATTTACGTAGATGCATACACAGGCGTTGGATGCAGCTTCGATTACACGGCTATAGGCGCTACAAGCGCCATACTTTGATCCTTTATGTACGTTGCATATCTGAACAGACCCTTGTGCAAATTAAGCTCGACTACAGAGCACGCCGACTTCATAAGAATGCTCGACGAATTGATGAAAGCGAACACGTCACGAGTGCTTTCCTATCGTAAAGATGTCTGCTCTCGAGAACTTTACGCCATGAAGTAAATATTAGTTACGGAAATTCAATAAATCTTAATGAATCTACACAGAAGAACAATTTTGCTGAAATATCTAAAAATTGAAGTAAATACGGATCTGTAAATAATTTTGTTGGACGATAAAAATAATTATGTATAGGAAATTCGATCATATGATGAGCAATGCTGGAAAAAGTTTCGACATTTTAACCTGATTTGAAAGTTATCTATATATTTATTTTGATAGTTCAACAAAATTTATTTTTAAGTCTGTATTTAGCTTTTACTTCAGCGAAACTTGTTCTTTCGCGTATCATCTCACAAATTTCGAATATTTTACGTTATCGCATAAATATTAACATTATATATTATTATCTAATATTTTAAGGCATCAATCTGTTATTTTTATAAAAAATATAAATTAAATGCTATATTATGATATCATTAAAGCTATATTATGATAGAATAAATCACATATAATAAATATTGGACATTTAAGTTAAATGAAATTATTGGTAAAACGTTACTTGAAGCAGTTAAAGAAAAATATCAGATTTAGAAACGTCAACCAAGTGTCGTTTACATTAAGTTTTGCAATGTGAATCCATCAGGTAGTTAAAGATGAATGGCGTCACTTGCGAAGCTATTCAGATGACTATGCAAACATCATGGACCATTCACTTTAAGCGCCAGGACGTCAATATGTGCCTGCATCCTAAAGATACGAGCTCATTCGCGCGTAGACGTATACCTATGTAATTCACGTTACATTGCGCGTATAATGTAACTCGTGCCATATACACGTTCCGGCGCACAGCGCCATCCCCGTGTTAAACCGCAGCTGTCGATGACAACTCTCTCGTTGTTAGTCATGAAATTACGTTCCAGCGTCGCGTTCAAGGTATTCCGAAGGCGCAAGAACGTCAAGGGAGACGAGCGTATCGGCTGAATTATACGGTGGTTCGTCTTACCCGCCCTCGCCCGATTATTAACTATTATTACAACGTGACCGTGCATTCAAAATTAAAGCTCCGAAGATATTCTCCGGCTTCGACTTTGCCCCGCAATTTTATTCTGTTGAGATTTTTGCGTGAACGTTAGAGACTAGCTGCAATATTAATAATCCTTGTGCGTTGGTTGAGTAATTTTCCATATGCTTACAAATAGTAAATTCAAAATAAGATTAAGAAAATATTTAAATAAACCAAGTTACAAGGCTCTTATAACCTTTGGTGGATGATATAAAAATTAATAACTTGAACTTTTAGTCAGATTACACACATATGTATATTAAAAGAGCAATTTTGCTGAAGAATCTAAAATAAATCCCTAAATTTGGTTACGTTTGTCAGCAAAATTACTTTTTCAGTATACGAATAAATAACAACGTCCAAATTAATTAAAGTTATTACGATTGTGGCATTTCTACACAAATAAAAGTCTTCAGCATTATGGAAATTTGTAGTCCTATTAAATATAAAATAAAGTTGCAATGTTGGTAGCGTATTATCGCTTACATCGTGAAGGAGTCGAGGATAGTAGTAACTGAGTTACGTCGCACCGTATTGTACATGCACCCTGCAACGTGTCGCGCCGTTCCTCATTACCCGATCGCGCTCTTACGTGAACTCGGAAACTCCCAGCTCGGCATATTGAGCAGATTAAAATATAAACTAACGAATAAATTGTAATTTCGACCCTGTGTTAAATTACTCGTATAAATTTACGGCCGAAAAGTTTGAAGAAGCGCCCTAGCGGTGCATAGCGTTGCGCCCGAGTTTCCATTTAATTAACGCTACCGAACTACGAACTTAACGATTCCGCCTTTATTCGTCGTCGAAATTACAAGACTCCGATTTTAGAGCTGTGCCGCGTTGCTCGCCGTGCGAATGAAATCGCCTTCGCGCTTTTCGGTTATACGGCTTTCCCGGGTTGAACTTGTTACAAAGTCACTTTCTTTCGGGTAAGTAATATCATTTGTCCGTGAAAATGTCTGGTTTTGGAATTTCCGCGCCGCACTTGCCAAGGGAAGGGATGTGTAATCCGGTTCTCGGGGCGATTTCAATTACACCAATGGCGTAACTACTAATGCGCCACGGTCTTTCATAAGGTAAGCGACAATGCATAGCTGGGATACATAGGTACGTTATACGTGCGCATGCACAAACCGGGAGAGAAGAGCGGAGAGAGAACCGAGAGCCCCGGAGAAGGAAACCGTTCCCCGGATCTCCGAGGCACCAAGCCCTCGTCGTCGCAGGCAAACGTGTCAAGTTGCCTTAGGCAAAGCTAACATCGGGGGTACCTCGAGATAGATATATACGCGCCATGCCGAGACACGTCAGGACACTAGAGAGACAATTCTAGTTAGTGCCCGGTTTCAACTCGACCCTCTCTCGCCTCACCAACCCTTTCTACTTCTCTTTCCTCATTCTGTCCCCCGTCCTCATCGTCGCTGTCTTCTGGAGAAAGCGGTGATCTCTTTTGTACTTTTGTACTTCACCAGGAAAAACGTTTCTCGTAATTGAGGAATTAAACGCCATAATCTTTTACATTATTACTAGTTAATAACCAAAGGGAATTAATGACAATCTATACAGTTATTGTAGATAAAAACTCCAGTAGATTTAAAAGTTTAAATATGTTTACATCGATTTGTAGATTTAAAGCTGTAAAATTTAAAACAATCCGACAGAATATTTAATGCCGTTGTTAGACAACTTGTGTAATTTATAAAGAAAACTGGCAGAAGACGATAATGGGACAAGAGAAATTATTAGAAGTAAATTATTACTTGAGAATTGTTATGCGGTGTAAAATAACGTACAAATTTCGAGGGGAGTCAGGTTGCCATTATGGTGGCTGCTGAACCTCATGATACTGCTAAGCAGATTGCTCGTATAATAGGGTAGTCTTCGTACGACTAGCTTGTGTCAACAGCTTTACGCTTTATACTCAGCGATTACCGAGTAAAGTGTTTAGCAACATTTCTCTATGGTATTAAATATACGTGCATACGTCGCTTTTTTCGCTGCAATTTTTTTTTTATTAATTGCGAGAATTTTGAGATGAGTTAATACAGTTTTACAGTTGAGTTGTTGTCAAGATAATATCAATGAGCGTTGTATTATTTTGTTTCGAAATATTCACGACATTCATTTGTCAATTTTAATTTTTAATACAAATAAATGAAGAAAACCATGTTCTGTCAAAGTGTCAAACAATTTCTAGTTCAAGCAAATTCTTTGCAGTGTTTTAAAGACGTTCAGTATTAATAAATTGCTTATCAATTTAATTTGTAGTGTATTACATATTTCAGCTTCAGAATAGAATTGTTTCAAGATCGATAAATAATTGGCGCGTAGTTTACTTGAACTGGAAATTAGAAGATTCTCAGAAAAATATTATTTATCAAGATTCTTTGACTAAATGTGTGAACTTTTTCGTTTATTGAATTTCTCGGTCGATATTGACCTGCTATCGTTAAATTTTTGATAGTATCAAACTAATTCAATTTCTTTCGAGATTTCGCAAGTTTAATTAACGTAAGAAAGATGTGAACGATACAAAGAGAGTTGAAGAAATTATTTAATTTTTATTTATTCATCCACGACTAAATTTCTCTCGTATATATTGTTTTAATGAGTAAACCGAAATTTCCGTACTGAAACTTCTACTAAAATAATAGCTCTTCTAATCCGAACAATCGAGACAGTTCGTATAGAATAGAATTGTTGCAGAAATGTCGGCCCGCGAGGCAATTGCATTTTATCTCGCATCCGCGGCATACATCCACGCGGAATTTCCGCGCTTGCACCCGCTTCCTGCATTTTGTCACGTACATCTTCATCATGCTCGCTTCAGCGTGGTTTCCTTTCAGCGCGAGCTGCCGACCCACTTTGGAATCGCGGATCGATTCAAAAATATTTTTCACGATAATAACTCTTGCGATTGCGAGAAACTGATTCCAAAAACGCTGTCGCGCACGTCCGATCGAATGCCGGTATGGCCGCGGAATATCGAGAAAAGATTTTCCCGGTGCAACCGAACGTTCTCGCATTGCATCCATCGGCCGCACGACTGCACATACAGTACTATTTATAGTCTAGACAATATAAGTATAATCCAATATCAAAGATCAATAACGAAAATAAACTGTATTCTCTCTTTTTTTAAATTATTTGCAACAAGTCTTAAGAAAATTTTTTATCAAAATTTTATAATTAATTATTTTTATCAAATAATACAAAAAATTTTTATGATACAAATTGTACGCGTAAAATTTTTACCTGACGTAAATCTGTAAAAATATAATATTTTGATTTATTAAATTTTTTAAAAATGCTGCAAACGATGGATTAGATAGTAACTTTTTACTTATAAATAGAAATTTTATAAAATTGATTATACATTTGCGTTGCACGTATATGTATATGCGTATGTAAATTTTACTTTTACTACCTCCTATAGTAATGAACAATTCGGTATATTTGGTTAATACGCGAAGTAGCTTGTCATTAATTTAATTATTTATTTTAACTTTAGTATTACATGAACCTATTTTGTTGTATCAAAAACAAACGAAACGAGCGGAAATAATTTTCCACGAAAACATTGAATTTTCGGCAAATGGATTATGCATGTTTATCGAACACAATATCCAAAGAGAGACCGAGAGAAAAGAGACAGAAAATATTTTTAAACTTTTGGTTGGAAGGTAATTCTACAAATAATCAAATGATTATTGCAAAGAATAATAGCGTAAACACACTGAATATGTGCGATCATTCAATTGGCGTGTAAGAACCAATTGAAAACTCTAATCCCACGTATTTGAGATAATTATTTACTACGTTTACTGCATAGTAGAACATAACGAATTATTCATAAAGCAGAAAATCAAGTTTACACTGACTACCTACCGTAACTTCCACAACAAATAACTGAGTCATTATCGATCATTTCTGAACAATTGCAGGAATATCCGCACGGGGAATAACGTATGTATCCTTGGTTCGTCGTAATTTGCGCACGGTTATGCAGTTATGCGTAATTGCACTCACGCAAGTTTCGACGGATTCACGTTGGAACGGCAGGAAATCGAATAATTCAATTCTCATCGGTTTAATGCCCGCTCTTTCCGTCGGAAGGGCCGCGATATTAAGCGGATTATCGAAAATGTAGGAATCGACGACAGCCGGAGAATTGTCGGGCATCGCGTTCCGATATTGCGTCTAATTGACATCTAATGGATCTCCGGGGGAGATCCGTTTCTCCTCTCCGTCGTGAATTTAATTCGATCTCCACATCGCCTTCGTAATGGATATAAGCCAGGCACCGACGAAAATCAATGAGAGACGTATCCACTGCGCCTTTTCTACCTTTACGCATGTTCGAACACGTACACGTGGCAAATGGAAAATGGGAATCGGACTTTGCAAGTGGAAAGAATATACGATAAGG
The DNA here is from genome assembly GCF_001594075.2 of Trachymyrmex cornetzi. Classification (NCBI taxonomy): domain Eukaryota; kingdom Metazoa; phylum Arthropoda; class Insecta; order Hymenoptera; family Formicidae; genus Trachymyrmex; species Trachymyrmex cornetzi. Next base: position 1,535,986 of record NW_017298743.1, read on the forward strand.
ACGATTTTTTTGTTGTAATTTATGTTACGAAATTAGTACGAAAATATATGAACAGAGAAAGTATGATGTCAGGTTTTTATTTTACTGTCATTATTCGGAAAGAAAAGTTTTGCTGAAGTATCTAAATTTTTGCAGCGTAACGCTCGAGTTTCCTATATAATTAGTTTTACGATCCAACAAGATTATTTTTAAATCTGTGTACCTGTAGTTAAATTTTTGAATACGTAAGCAAAATTGTTCTTTTTGTGTACAAATTTAAAACGCTAATGCAATTTTGTTTAAAGAAACTGATTCTTAAGTATCATTTAAGATTAAAGTACACTTCATGTCTCTGATTTTTCTGTAAAAAACACATTTATAAAGTCAAAAGCTTTTAGATAGTTTAATGACCACAGCTAATTACATGAAAATCGTATGACATAGGTCGCACTCCATACTTTGACTTCAGTTTTATTCAAAGAACTGCGCATCTCTATATAAGCCTCAGCGTTACATTATCCTTCGCCTCCTCCCGCGGGATTTAACTTTAAAGCCAACCTGGCAATCAAGATACAGAGCTTACGTGCTTGAGCCCAAAGTTACACACGTTTTACGTACCAATATCCATTTTCTTGAAACCTCTTGGATGGCGCTGTGACTGTGCTGCGACTTACACGGCTCAGTTCGCGAAGAAATACGCGGGGAAAATCTAGTCGGGGTTTTTTCCCCCGTCACACCGCGTTATCCCGTCGTGAATTAATTCGGAATTAACACGGATCGCAGACGCCAACCGGCAAGCGCTTAATTATCGACAAAATAGAGCGTACCGTAGAGACCCACCCGTCACATTCTGTCCGTTCTAAGAACTTTGTGAATAATTAAGCATGCCCGCCGGCGTGCCCGTACTAAATGGAATTACTAATTCGTCGATGCAATTTTATCGTTAATTGGCCAATTAATGATAAAACGTAAAATAGAGATGCTGTGGGAATTGCTGCACTTCAACTATTGTTTTGAAGCTACTTACTTATACTCTTTATAATAAGATAATGAAAAGATCATTGTTCTATTTAGGTCTATTTCAAATGCGATCCTTTTTAGTAAGGCGTGCAATTGTAATATGGCACTATAGCTTAAACAATCATTCTTTCGGATTATTATTACGCGCAATATGAATATTAGAATACAACTTAATTTTAATCAATGATAGTTAAAAAGCCTGCTGAGAGCCAACGCCAGTTGTAGTTGCGAATTATAATTTATTTTCCAATGCACACATATAAAATAAACTAAATAACAAATTATGTTACTTAGTTATTTTATATGTATAATAACATATTATGTTATTTAGTTTATTTTATATGTGTGCATTGGAAAATAAATTATAATTCAGCAGACTTTTTAACTATTATTGATTATTATCATTACAGCCTATATTTCTTTGATAACTTAATTTTAATTATATTATTAATTTTTAATATTGCCAATTTATTGCGAAGTAATTCTCTTAATCTTTTAATTTTTTTAAATGTATTTAATTGAGCGAAATAAAATTTTCAATTTATGTGTGAGATATACACGGTAGCCAATTTGTAATTTAATCGCAATATTTTTATGTGCATTTTTTTCACGCGATATATCAACTTCTACACGTAACTGCATGTAATCCGCCCAGCACATTTGATTGTGGCGTGAAAGGGCCGAGGGTGCGTGCATACATATGGTTACCGGTTGCATTGATTTTCAGGTCGCTCTCACTTGCGCCAACCATCATCGCCTCTTCGTGAGGCGGGAGTTCGCATTCCCGTTTCTGCCATCCTAGAATTGTCACAGACTTCTGAATAGCGGTAGATGCGTAATTTGCGAGCGCGAAACGCACCTGCCTATCGGGACGCAGGCGTGCTAAATCACGCACTACACAGCGTGAGGAAGGGGTAAATGAGTTTAAAAAGACCGAGTCGTTGCTGCGGGCAGCAATCACTGCGTAGCAGGTGGTTGCGCTATGCTTTACGTTTTTATGATGATAAAAGAAAATGAGACTGGTATAACATAACTGTGGATGGTATGGAGAAAATGTGCTTGATTTTTAGCGGCCATCGTGGCCGTGTTTAATAAGCCCTGGGGATTACCAAAAAGAAAATACTTTGTATTTTTGTGAGAATTGCTCAAAGATTCGCGCAGTGTGTAACGCTCAAGGTATAACATTTTATAATACAGTAGGAAAATAATTACTCTTTTTATAATTAATTAAACTTTTTACGCGATGATTGTAATACATTACCTAAGTATCTTCTTAAGATTCACACATTAATATTTTGTATGTTTTATTTTTTATTTTTTAATATTCTGTTTTTTAATAGCACAAAAATTAAAATATTTGTACTTTTATGTTGTTATAAAATGATATTATACCTATTTACTTTCACATTAATATATATATTTTTAAAGAATTTATGTGAGTTTTTTAACTTACGCCGCAAAAGTATTATAAACGCAATCCACGAAATTAATTTCACAATTACACATAAAATTAATTAACAGTTATATACATTTTCATTTATGAATTTATGATACAATATAATACAAATATTTATTCACTTGCGTAAGTTTATATATACAATGAGTGTATAAAAATATAGATATAATGTCATCTAATTAGACAAACTATTGAATTTAAAAGCTACCTTTTCCTCTTAAATTAATTATGTTCACAAATTTGTAAGTGATTACTGGTAATGTGAAGATTTTGCAATGTGATATAATGGCAATCTGCAAGAAATCTACTGCTCAACTTAGATGCTCGCTACGACAAGGAAATAATTATTACGTTACGATGGAATACGTTATATGCAGTCGGCAAACTATTACGTACATAAGGGTTAAACTGGTATGTGCTTATTGTATTGCAGCCATATATAAGCTGAGAGGACGCATATTATGTATAGTGCGTTATTGTATATACAGTACGATAATTAGTGAATATTAGCGTTACGTCGTATTTCATATTGCTAAAGCATTTTAAAATCCTTTAAGTACAAACATAAAGAAGAAACAGAAAATGAAATAGAGAAATAGGGAGAACGATGATAAGTAAATTCTGTCTAGAAAGTGTTACGATAATAACGATAATAGATTGATGGATGTAACAATGTTATATTAATAATAATAATAACAGTTCGTCATCGTTACCTATTTCCATACATTGATTTCAGCTGTATTAATAATTGCATTCACGATATTGATCTCAGTCGAGTTTTGTTTTCACGAGATAACTGAAATTACAGGCCAGTATCATATTAATTAACCCACAAACTATAACAGACCCATTTTGTGCTGCAAAGAGTGAATTTGTTAATTTATCTATCAAAACATGACAGTAATTATTTTAGCATTCATCAAATATTGTGATCAACTGATCCTCTTGTCTGTATACAAATATATGTTCGTACGTAAACACTATAATTATTATAAATCATTGCGAACCGAAGCTACAGTTCCCGCAGAATATTTGAGATCATTTGTTATCGAATACACGTACGAATTGGATCGCCGATCTTTTATCGAGCCGACTAAATTGTTCGTAGAATAAACGAACGAATGTCGGCGAGCTTGTGAATCGAATGAATAATAATAGCTGTAATAACCCAAACACGCCAGTGCATTTCCGAGCGGGTATAAAAGCAATTGGAAAACTCAGTACTAGAGATTGACCGCCAACAATAAGAGGGAAAATGGATATGTAGATACGATTGGCGAAACTTTGTGACATTGTTGCGCGCAGCTGCGCAAATTCTATTCATGTAATTGGCGTTTATAAAGCCCCTGTCGATATTACTAAAGTTAAAGTATTTCATATATAAATTGTAAACATTTCCATAAAATTTATTTTGTATAAATAGTTGATTAAATCTAAAAAACTTTTTAATTAAATCTCAAACATACACACACAAACAATTATTTCATTACGTAAAAATATATACACATTTAATATTATAACTTTTATTTCAAATCAATTTTCTGCAGCTTATATCTTTCATAAAAATCTTAATAAAATGTAGATATAATACTTAATTACAGTATAAAAACATGAAGGTGTAAATGACGCAAGCAGCTTGTTTGAGAAAAAGAAAACATAAGACAATCATTATACAGGATTATTTAGTAGAAATACCGACTTGCTCGCAAGCTACACGGCAGCGTTCGAAAATTAGACTCTCAGGTGCTATGTGAAGGCACGTTTCCGCATAATTTCGACGAAATAGGGTCTTTATGGGCACCTTCTAGACACAGGTATATGTCGTATAAATTGTACAGCCGTGCATGAACATGTATCCGCCTGCCCGGCAGGGTTGAAGTGCGTTATTCTGAGTGAATTGGAGCACCCTACCGAGGGATGAAACTCGTTCCTTGTATCTCCGCGGGCTGATGAATGTGTCTCGTTAGTCGTCACTTGCCCTGGTAATATCACCAAAATTCGACTATTGCCTCGTTACAAGCGGGCGTCATATGTAATTCTATGAAGCTTTCAATGAAAAGATGCTTTGGATCTTGTACGTTGCTTACAATTGCACTTTCATGCTTCGCCTATTGCAATTCTCGTAATCTTAATTGAATAACAGTTGTGTTCGGAGATCCGTTCTAAATGGGACAAGAATTGTTACGGGTGTGAATTTAAAAGGCAGTTTCTGAAAACAAATAATGCCAAGGTAAAACATTCTTATTCTACAAAATTTTAATTATTCTGCATAATAATTCAAGTAAGTAAGGAAGAGCACCAAATACGGTCAGGGCCGGCTTAGTGTCTAATAATACTTTTAATAATATGTAAATTTTTAAATACATCTTTTAGTTATATAAACTGCACGCCCATTATTTTGGACTTAAAATGTATTTAAAAATTTTAATAGAAATATCATTAAGCATTAAGATCCAGTCCTTAGAATGCTTTGGCGCCTTTTTATTTATTTGATTTATCCATATAAGAATCTAATATATTCTTATTCTGCATGATATATTTATAAGATAATTATCTTACATAAGTTTATCGTTATATTTTATTTGATAAACTGCTGTAACAAATGTAAACATACAATAAAATGTACAACATTATTTAATGAAATTGGATATTTAACGTCGTATTGTAAAACAATGTGAAATTATGTAATTTTCTCATTGAGAGAGAGAGAGAGAGAGAGAGAGAGAGAGAGAGAGAGAGAGAGAGAGAGCGCGCGCAAAAGAGACTCTATTATTGTATACGTCCGATATCTTCGCAGTTATGTACTTTTACGATACATTTTACGAATATTTCATTGGTGCGATCCAATGATGCATCGCGCACACTAGATGCAAACTGGTTTGCGTATATCCATGCTGATTCGAAAACCAACCAATCATGCGTACCGAGTGGGCACAGAGTCAATGTGTAGTCCAATATGATGGTACACCGGGCAATACTCTGAAATGCTCTAAGCGATTCGCTAGAGCTATGACGTTCCAGGTTATAGTTATCAACATATGCACTAGCACTTAACCCTTTATTAGCAATACGCTCAGAAATTGCTGGTGCATGACCATCTCTAAGTACATCAGTTAATGACAGTCTGGAATTGTGCCACTACTATAAGCGCACATTAAATTACAAAGAATGCAAGGTAATTAATAGTATACGACAATTTGATGTAAATTGAATTGCAATAAAAATATTGCTTTGTAATTGTTAATTTGAAACCCATGAGACACAAAATTATATTATTGATTTTTCATTTGTTTCCTTGCAAATTGCGTGCATTTCATTAAAGTTAGTTTTAATTAAATTTTGTTATTACAATCCTTATTTTATTTTAATTACAATTATTGTGTATGCGTTTTTTACGCCTTAAATGCCTTTTTAATATCATTCACAAATTAATAAATTTATTAGTAATATTAATATATAATATATACTATTATATATATATTTTACGGGTAGTAATTAAATAGTTAACAAGAATTCTTGTACTATGGAAAGAATCTGTTTTAGATTCTGATTCCAAATTTGATTTTTTAGTCCTAAGTCATTACTAAATATTTATCGTTTATATAAAAAAATTTGTGTGCAGATAAAGTTAATAATAATTTTAATAATCAGACTGTTTACGTATTTCACGTGTCTTAGACGCAACAATATTTATCTTTCAGTCATGCTTTTATTTCATTATTCGCCTTAATCATATTTATCTACCCTCGGTTTACTTAATTATAAAATGCCATCTTAATTAATTATGGAAACACCATCGCAGGATTCAGCTCTGAAATAATATCGCTCAACATGCATTTTCCCGCAATACGCGTAAAAAGTTATCTAGAAGTTTATGAAACGTGTTGTCGGTACGATCTCGCATTAAAACAGTATTTGCCTTTTTCTCTGTGGTGCGTCCTCGAAAAGAGAAACTTAGTATTGAACGGCAAATGAGCTTAATGAGAGCTTGTCACAGACAAAAAAGTTAGGAACGGAAAAGCTGGCCGTGGGGTAAAAACGCTCACGAAAGAGAGCCGGATTCCTCTTTTTTCTGCTTTCGTCCTTTTTACCCGTCACCAGCGACCACCCTTGCAAACACCCCTCGGCCACTTGGCAGCCGTTCAGGAAAAAAGTTTGGCCGAAAGCTCGTTACTTAGCTTGCGGACAGAGCTTTAGACGCCGTTTAGTGAGTAGCCCATGACACTCTCTTTCCTCCGTTTCTCTCCGTACACTTATTTTCAAGTTTCTTTTTTATACGACGAACGGGAGGTCAAATAGGACCAAATAACGAATGGTCCTTCCCTGAAAGAGATCGATAAACAGCGATACTTCAGTGATAATTTAGCGACGAACTCTCCAAGTTCCTTACTTCGTGTATTCATAAAAATATAGGAAAAATAAAACGTCTAAGCTAAACTATATTTTATGCAAAATGCACGTATTGTAACTAGAGGCATTTTGTGCAAGATAAAATGAGCAGATTGCGATATATTTCGAGGAATATGTTAGCATGTATAAAATAATCATCGTGTATATATCTTGTTTTGTAATGAAAGTGATTACAAGTAAAAAAGTTGATAACAATAATGAATAATTTGTAGAAAGGGGATAGTTCCTTACTTGAGCATTTAGTACTACGCGACTATTGTCACGTAAGTGGAATACAACTGGCGCTTGACTTCGTGCAAAAATGTCAGTCATTAAAATATTACGAAAGAAGAAAATAACGTCGAGGCACGCGAGATCTTTATCCTTTTTCCATTTGCAATTTCATATATTTCTTGCGGTAGCAGCCAGTATATTAATCTATCGAACGAAGTTACTACTAAATTAAATTTTAGTAGACATTTCGATACAATTATTAATCGCCACGACTGTGTACGCAAAAAATATTAAGTCAAACGTTTAGGTATTGATATGTCTATATTAAATCGATATCCAATCGATATTAGAAGTAGAGCGATCCGTTTCTATTTGATTTTGTTGTGTATATTGTACCTAACCAAAGTTTTGATTAACTGTAGATTTTTTTAGCTGCATGCTTTCGGTATTTTCCAACTTCCCATAAAATTGTTTCTCTAGATATTAAAGATTGGATTTTTAATATCAAGAGTGGAGAAGAGTAGATGAGGAATTGCGAATACAGGGGAAATGAGAATGATACTGTTACAGTCTATTGAAGTAGTGATATTTGTCGCATCCATTGGTCTGATATACATATATTTAGTGTTATACTGTAAAAAGTTTCCATAGAACACATAGATTGTTTAAGATAAATGCCATTACATATTTTCGATCATTTTAATGTAACGGAAAATGGGAAAATTGCGAACATCTAAATGAAAAGTTAAATAAAGCCAATTATATAATTTATTTACCATTTATATAATTAAAGGCAATTATTAATCGGTTATAGAAATCTTTATTAAAAATATTGGCTTTGAACTACAATAAATAACGATATATATATCATTAATATAAATTATAATTTTAATTAAAAAACAAAACCGATTCGACATTGCTTCGCGTGGCGGCAGATAATTTCGAACGGAAAGAGTTTTGTTTTTTATTTAAAATTATATTGATAATATATGAATACTAATTATTATAGTTTAAAATTAAATAACTGGAATATCTTTTAAATAAAGACTTCTGTTAATTAATTGTAATAATTGTCAGTTTTATCTTTTTTCTTGGACGCTTACAGTTCCCACTCTTCCTTACTATAATAAAAATTTAACGTAAAATTGTATTAAACGACGGATTAGAGTAATTTTTTTAAAAAGCTTGTTAAAGAGAAGAAAGAAAGAAAACAGGTGCTGGAGAATATTCTGCACACATGCAATGTCAGTGTAGATTATATACATCGTAATCACTGAGAAGCATGAAATTGCATTTTTCGTGGTAATATCGCAGCGAATGATGCATACATTCGCCTGTGAAATTTCGTCAGAGGTGCAAAAATTACATCGTAAACCAAACGATGAAGTGATTTCGAGCGTAACGGATATGCTATTATTTCGATGCAGCTGGTGCTACATTCATTTAACAAAGATTACACATCTCAGCTCTTTGCTTCTCATGTAGTAACGATGGATATCTTGCTACAATATGTGCGCGATATGTACTGCCCGTTTCTACTAATGTAGATTGCAGGATAGATAACCTTTACATGGATAGAAAGCCATTATAGTGCCGCTGAAGCATAGTACTATATTTTAAGATAAGGAATACAATAAAATAATGGATTATAACAAATCTTACTCAAAAAAGACAAAACTGTAAGATTTTCAAAACAAATCCGCTCGCTAAAGGTTAACTTTAATCTCAATTTAATGCACTTTTCATCGTTCTTTAGTTTCAGAGAATTAGAAAAAATAAAAAGTAAATTAAACCGAGATTAAAGTTAATTCACATTGCTAAAAGTGGATATAAGTCGTTTACATTCCACAAAACGTATAATAACGTATGTTCTAGGACATTAGGTGCTTCAGAAAGTTCCACGATGTCGACCACAGGCGCCGTCGTCCGCCTCCTAGAACGAGAGGAGGAGGACAGAGGGAGGTAAAGACAATTAAGAAAAAAACCGTGTCGGCCTGCGCGCCAACGCGCTACTTCTTCGAGCGTATGGGAATTTTATTTATGAGCTTTTATATAACATTCCGGGGATGCTAGATAGTGTCGGCGTTTATTGCCTCATGCCGCAGCCGCCTCGCGCTGCGAGCAGACCCCCTTACCATCTCCTTCCCAAAGCGCCTCGTTTTCACCCTCGAAACGTGTTAAGGGAATTCCTGCTGGTGGGATTTCGTGGCCGGTCTACCCATCCAGGCGAAAGACACACATAACTCCCTGAATATTTTGCGATCTGTGGGCGGGGAGAGCTTCGAAAACCGGTGGCGAGAGCACGGACGCGGAAAAATTCGTGAAACGAAGTATAACCCCGTGGGAGCGGGAATAGCGCCTTCGGGATAATGCGATTTTATGCGGCCCGCTTCCAGCTCCCGTTTGCGCGTTCGCGAGCACGTTTATGGCGCGGCGCATCCTTCCGCAACAGCACCGTGACGTGGAGCTTTTACGGTGTTACGCTGTTACTTCTAATCTAATTCACGATATTGCTAATCGTGACACAGATAAGTATCATAAGGTAAAATTGAGCTTTTAAAAAAAATCTATGTGGCGCTAGGCATTTGTAGATCAATTATCGGATTTAACATATCATTATTACACACGTATTTCTTCAGGTTTAATTTTGATTTCTATGATGATGAAATTATATACATGTACGTAAAAAGTAAGATTAAAGTGCGGGCAATGTTTCTGTGATGTAACATCATTTTCATCTTAAATATTATCAAGGAAGTATTCAATAATTTGGAAAACAATTATACATTTAAATGGATGTTTAAAAATATTGTTAGAAATATGAAAAATTTTTAAATACAGATGTATTGCATCCGTTGAACGGAGTCAAATATATACAAGTAAATAAATGAGGAGTGAACTGTTAATAAATCTCTGATAAATTCGTGAGGTTTCATAGCAAATGCAAATAAATTTAGTGAATTGAATAGAAAAAGAGAGTGAGAGAGAGAGAGAGAGAGAGAAAGGGGGGAAGAGAAACCTAGCAATATCTTTTGAAAATAAATTACGTCAAAAGCGGTTTGGTGGTTTCATGAGAATTGAATTAAAGGGAGCCATCTATTTAAGAATATCTGTTACAGCTATGATAATAATTCATATACAATGCGAGTCTAATATCCCGTGCTTCACGAATGACTGCTTTTCCATTACGAATACTTAATTAAATAATCTCGAAGTTCCAGGAAGTTTCACCTTTAATAAAGCAAAGCCTTAGCGAAGAGAACAGCCCCGTATAATTTCTCTCTTCGTGCTTTCCTAAGGTTTCCCTATATCTATTCCTTCTACGACAGAGATACATTTCAGAGAAACGATATTGCTAACACAATGTAAAATAATTATAAAATTAATTAAGTTAATGGATATTTTGATATCTTGACAATATCCTCATACATTTCCCTTTATATTTTATAAAAATAATAACAATCATATTTTAAAATATATATTTTTAGATTCATATTTTAAATTTTATTTGATTAAAAAATATGTATATTACTCCGCATAAAAGAATATATAATTTACAGAATAATCTTTCGCGAATATTTTCACAGAAATGACTAATGCGAAACTTTTAATCTATTCTTACGATTACGGTAAAGATATATAAGTTTTCTTATTCCGAAAGCGAACACTTTTTCGTAAAAGATCACGCAAATTTATGGGCTTCTTTAACATACTTTACTATTGTAGAAGAAGAAGAAAGAACTAAAATAGACTGCTCCGATCAAGTATTCATCTCCAGTAACAAGCTGGAGTTGCTTAATTAATAACGTGGCTGTATCTGTGAGCATTCATTTGTCATGGTATATTTTTCTTTCATTTTTATCCTTTCCAAGATTTTCCCGTATCATCTTCTCTTAAACGCGTCGGCATAATTGCAGTACCTTTTTGTGGTCATCATGCTCGTTACTTTAATCGATTGTCATTAATTTAATTTCGCTCACATCAATTTTAATGATCTACGAATTGTAACAATTCAACTAACAAAGTTCACAGATTTTATAAATGACAAAAGAAAAAGCATAGGAAAAATTTGATATGGAAAGGAAACTTTTACTCAATATAAACTCTACTCTTCGATATAACTTTTTAATCCTCGAATTAATCCTATTAGAAAAAGATGGAAAATATATAGGAATTATACCTTTCAACAATTATACAAATATCAAACGGTTAATGAAAAGTAATAAGCTACGATACACACTCTCAAATTGCAATGGAGGACTAAACGCATGATTGTTAAATAAAATTAAAATGTAAAACAGAAATTTAAATTAAAGTTCCACAAAAGAGAGAAGCCAATTGAATTCATTTAAGAATAAATTTGATTAAAAAATTAAGTATTATGTAAATATATTCAATTCATTTATATATATATATTTTAATATCTACCAATTTTTTTATGTCGTTGTAATTTTATTGAGCAATAATGCACTTACCTAAATAATTGCAAGTATTAACATGATTACGAAATAGATAATTTTGCATTGTATTTATTTTTCGAATGAAATTTCGCAAATAAATTGAAACATATATTAATACTAAAATTGCAGATGACTTTTATACTTCGTCATGTGACATTCGGAAAGTGAAGTGTTGAACATTGCACTCTTCTCGCGGCAGCAATTGAATCCATTTAATCCGTTTCATCTCCAATTGTAGGGAATGGCTAGTGCTATATTGCGCTGCCTGTCGCACGAAAATAGTCACACTCGTTGCGGCATGAGTTCGTGGAAACGCGAAATATGCTTACGGCTTAATTACTGTTGGCAAATACGCATATGCGAAAGAGGGGAAGGGTGGGACGCGTGGGTTTTGCGCAACGGAAAATTAATGTTATTAACTACACATTGTCACAGACCGCTTGAAATTCTGAACTTTGTCATTGGTGTAGTTTATTAGTGATAAAATGCGCCATAACAAATTTGCAAAGCTCGCGAGATTATTAGATTCGCAGTGATTATTTTAGAAATGCTGTTGTATGAACTACATAAGAAGAAAAATTTTTTGAAACAATGTTTGAAATATATCAAAAGAATTATTATAGTTGGACGAAATTTTGTAATACAATTTTATAGTTTTTTTTTTATTTAACGAACCCGTCGTTATTAATGTGTCGATAAAAATAACGCAAATTCCTTTATCTTTCTCGTACAAGAAAATTATAATATTATACATATAAAAAAGATAATTCGTCACAAATGTTATTTTTTCCGAGACACAGAATCAGATTTCTGTATTTTTTAAAGCGTATTAATATGGAAAACTGTGGATCTTAAAAACACAAGAATCATTATGCGACCATTATTTTCCAGAGTAGATTTTTTTTACTCCGTTTAAGGCATAATCGACGCGAATTTACATCCTCGTCGGATTTCGTAGCACAATCAAAGAGCAGGCGAACGAGAAGCGATGGACGGCATCTCGTTACCCCTCTCTAAATTTAATCCACGGTGGATCGAGGTCGCGCGATTCGAATTTTCCGATCAGAAGTGGACACGTATCCCCTTATCTGATCGACGAGTGCACTAGCAAACGACAGAACCGAATAATGAGAAAGAGGGGTAGACAGGAATTTATCGTATTCGGGAAAAAATGTTCGCTCAGTTAGGTTAGTCCTAGATAGTATACCTGGACTCATCGGCCTATAGCGTGGATAAAGATATATCCTAGGCAAAAAATGATCTATCATTCTAGCGAATTTATGGGAATCAAGAGGGACATCATTCCTCCTATGGGATATATAATGTCCTACTGTACTATTAAATCGTAAATTATTTATAAATCTTAGGGGTAAATAAATTCAAAAATGTAATATTATAAATTGAATGTTTACTAATTAAAAATTTATTTATGAATACATGAGTCTATAGAAAATATATAAAATATATTAAAATTTTAGTTTTTCAACATATATAGTCAACAAAATAATTACGGTAAGTGTTTAGTAAGTACTTAATACTCGTAAGCAAAATATGATTGATTCAATGATCAAAGAGATTCTGTTTTGCATTGTATAATATATCGAACACGACATTTCAAAGACGACTAGTAAAAGAAACAAATAGTTGAACACAATTTTCACTTTGTAAATTTGATATCGCCTGCACAGTACGACGGTCGTACTAATTCTAGCACAATCTCTATTTTTCCAACAAAAGTGTCAGCGACATATTTGAAGAATCTCGTTGTTTGAATCGAATCAACCTGCTTCGAATTTCTCGAGGTATGTATCCTTGTCTACTGATATAAATGAACAATAAAGCCTAGAACAGTAAAAAAAAAAACAATGAACGAAATGGAAATTTTCCGCTTGAAGTAGAATAAAATGAAAAGAACAACATCCTCGTTTGAATTACGTATTCATGCTGTGTAACAGTTACATATACGGCACTGTTAAACATATATAGGATTTGCCGTGAAAAGGTTACAGACGTTAATCGTGGATAAAGGGCCGCCACGTTACTGGAAGATAGGAAAAATGATGTGAGATACGGCAACGTAAAGTTCAGAGGCCATTATTACATTTTGCTGACGGTACGTAGCTATTTCGCGTAAAGGACGGGCTGCAAAAGGCAGGAGATGGTAGTATCGTTCATGAGGCACATCGACCGACGGGATCCGTTATTATTTATTGCTAGCACGAAGCGCCTTTTCTCTCTCGTCATTTTGTCGTGCTGCAGCGTGAACAGATGCGACAGCAGGAAAACGCTAGCGCGAAACGCCTGAGAGAGGTGAACAAGCACGGGTCTCTTTACAAAAAAAAAAAGAAGAAGAGAAAAGTGTTATTGTGAGAGATGGAATCCCGCGGATGTGGCGGTTTAGTTCGACTTTGCGTCAGATAAAAAGTGAAAAAGCAGGATGGTGCTGAATTTTAAACTTCTCATAAGCGCAAAGTTACAATTTTTATGGTTTTATTGTTTTGACTTTTATTGCGAAATTTTTATCATCCGAAGGGTAGAAACGCCTTACCTTTTCCGGTAACATCCTGTAGATCGTAAAAGTATCTTTTTTGGTTCATTTATTATTCACTTTTGATCATACAAATTCAAATATTGGGGCAATGATACGTTTAACCGGAAATATATTCCTTTAAAATTTTATTCTAATCCCACAGTGAATTTAGGTAACAAAGAAGAAAGAAAATTGTTAAATGTTTGAGTGATATACAAGACATACCACACCGATGGTCATAATATTCAAAATAAAAAATGGGAAATAGCTTAAATAATTTATTTAGCGCTTTACAATTTTTATAAGATAATATTTAATTTTATGGAACATTTATTATATTTCCTTCTGAACAACGAAGAGAGACTACAATTTGTATTGTATAATAGAAAATTCTGTCGCTCTCCTTTACTTTTTCTTATACTAAAGATAAAACTCTACACTTATTCACGCTTGGATAATTTACAATAAAGAGAATATGATATTCCTTTGATATGAAACCTGCAATTCTTGTAGAAATTCTCGCACGTATTCTCATCGATTGACCCGCTTTCTTTTATCTTCTCTTTTCCATCGACGAAATATTGTTGAAAATTACGCGTAGACGTTGAATAAATTTTGTCTATTAAATGACTTTGTTAACCATTTATTATTCATAGAAAGTCCAGAGAACATCTCTTATAAATTCCCTCAATGTACAAATACTATTCATACGTATTGTTATATGTAGCGTAAATTGCTTCATAATTAAAAAAATTTTTTCGCATTCATTTTTATCTAAGGGATATACCAAATATTATCCATCTTTATTTAATTGTAAATCATCAAAGAGAATTATGAAAATTAAAATATAATGTTGGGATGTCAGAAACACTAGACGCGAGAATTACATTACAAAAACCACACGAGTAATCTAAAGTTAAGCCCGAAGTTAATTAAAGAATGATAACAATAAATTTCAGTGAGGTAATTGTGGCGATAGTTTACACGAATCAAATTTGAATAAGCATTGATTCGCTCTGAAATACCATTCGACAAACGTAGTGAACTAATATGTGCGCGACGATACATTTGTACAGTATATTTGTCACGTGTTATATTTCCATTGTGCGCTACGTCTTTTTTACATTTGCGCTATCTACGTCCGTAATGGTATTACAGGAACCACGGGAACACACGAGCGGTGAATCGCGAATGCGATCATTTCCGCGAAAAAGCGCTGAGGAAGATTCATGCGCGTGCGAGCGAGCGCCGCGTCCATTCTCCAGCGTCCTTTGTTGCACTCAGAATAGGAGCCATGTATCATTTTCGTTCGAATAATAGCTAATTGCACCGTGGATTCGTTTACTCTCGAGTGTAGGGCCCGAAGCCCGTTGTTGCGTTTCTGGTTGCATGTAGCGCGGCTTCAAAGAGGAAGAGAGAAGTGTCTATGAAAGCGAGGAAAATGGTGGTGGGTGCGGAGAATATCGGACTCGAGCGAATGGATTATTATTTATTGCCCACACGAAACGCAAGCTCTCTATCTTCCTCTTTTTCTCATCTCAAAAATATATTACGATGTATTGCGAATGTTTTTTGATGAAATTCGTAGCAATCGTTATGGCTTCTTCCGAAGTTTACCGAAACTTACAGAGAAAAGTTCTTAAAAGCATATTTAAGAGCTTTTAACAGTTGATTCTTCAGTGCTTTGTTCTCTGCACAAAGGAAGATATATATCGCGAAATGTAAGATATTTTACAATATTTATCATGAAGCGAAATTGTTTTAAATATATATTTAAATACACCTTTTTATTATATGTATAATGTATATTAAAAGTGAGAAATATTAAAAATATTAACATGATAACCAATTGATTTACAAAACTATTTAATATTGACTATTGATTCTGGATATTTTATGATTCGACTGAGGAAAAATAACTACCAAAAAAGAAGGAAAATAGGTCGTGGAATACATCGAGCGAGCATAAATCCGTTATTATTTATTACTATTGTAACTCGTTATTAAAACACTTTTTCGTCACTACATGTTATAGAGAGAGTTTTAGATGAGCTTGGCAGAAATTTAAAAAATTATTTCTGCAAAAATGCTTTGTCACTAGGCAATGTTCATCCACGCCACTACAATTGTACCACTTTCCGATATTAAAACAAGAAATAAAATTCATCATGCCTGTACGTACAAATCGTGATTATTCAATTCAAACAAAGTTTCATTTATATATTTTATTATGGAAAACTTATAAAGGCAAATCAACGGCATTATTCTGTTAATAACTAAAAACGTAACAAATAGCGCTAATAATTTGTTACGGAAATATCTCTGATAGAAAACTGTGTTTTCAAATATTCTCGAATTTATACACATGTACAGTACATTAAAAAAGGAAAATAAATTAACGATAGTTTTTGATGGCTACTATGTTACACGTTTCGTAAATTCATCTACGCTCAACACCCATTTCCACGCGTTCTGGCTGGATACAAACAAGCGCGGGAGGAAGAGGGAGAGAAGCGGGAAAAATGAAAAGAGGAAAATGGGGAATATCGGTCACGAGGCACATTGACCGCGTGGATTCGTTATTATTTATTGCCAGGGTGAAACGCTTTTCCTCTTTCGTAGTTACGCGCCATTGCAGTGCAGACGAGTCGAGGACGAACACGAAGAGCTCATCCGTGATGTTTCGCAGCGTACGGGACAGCCGACCCGAAAAAAAAAAGAAGAGCGAACCTGTCACGATTTTCATGAATAGATGGACTGCTGATAAAGATTCATGTCGTACATACGAGCTGGCATTGCTCTAACTTCTCATTGAGCATCGTCAAAACGAGAAAAATAGTACAACTAAATATCGATCGTTATGAAATCGTTAAAGATATTAAAACCGGATTCATGTTTCAGCAAATCATCGACATTCATATTTATACATTATTACTTGTTTATTATATTTTTATTACTATTTTATTTGCATGAAATAGATATGCATAACTATTGTAATTGAACCGTGCTCGGATATCGTATTTATATATTTATTAAAAAGTTGATATGTACAAATAGGTTGTAATATGAGTAACAAAAAAGGAACTTATTTTAATTAAGAAAATACTTCTTTCAAAAGATAGTTTTATTTATATAATCCATATATAAATAACTAGAAATATGCATTATTTATTACAACATACAACCGTTTTGTCTTTTCCTTTTTTATTAACTTATCTTTTTTAACATTAAACGTTTTCGAAAAGAATGAATTTTTTTATCGTAATATTTTGTGATAATTATTAATGTCTTAATTTATATCTTCGCGTTGTCTTTACTTGCAATCGCGCTTATTCTTATTTTCTGATCTAAGTTTATGAGAAAATTAAACTCTTAAAATGTAACTCTTTTAACTTTAATACCTTACAGTATAAATTATAATAAAATTAATATTAAAATATATTAAATATAGAAAGTAGTACCGAAATAAAACGTTTTATATTTTTATGACTTCATTTGTTCTTTAATATAATCATTAAAGCTTTTATTATGAATCTATAGACATATTTTACGTGATGCAATTGTGAATTTTTAAAATACAATTCTGAAATAAACACAATGCGATTGAAATAACGTATTATTTAAACAGTATTTTTACTTTTCTTGAGTCTTAACATCATTTTCGGACAATGTATTTATTACTTTGAAAATCGATGACTCTAATCATTGGGGGAGGGATGAAGTAGATCGACTAGGGACACACAAATTTCCACGCAGAACGAAGTACATAGGGGCGTATAACTTTCGTGTGGAAAATCGCGCGCCCATAGTCGGTCTACTTCATTCCTCTCCCCCCGTCTTACTTAGAATCATCAACTTTCCAAGCAAAGTGGGGAAATAATTATCAACTTTGATAATTTTTTAACGAAGGACAAGCGCCGGCGAAAACCTATTGGAGGTTACTCAGGATCATGATCTTGAGAATATATGTCAATATTAAGGCCATCGGCAACTCCCCTTTCCTGTAATTTTCAGTTATTACTTAATTTAATTTATTCACTTTAAAATTTTATAAGCTATACTAATTTTCATGGCTAAACTTTATTTTCTAGATGAGTAAAATAAATAACATTAACTTGAATTTAAACATTTAATAACACAAATTAAATAAGCACAAACAAAACTTCATGATTCTTAACTGAAAAATTCAATCAGTCAAATAATGTTTACAATTTAGTGAAACATTACATGTTTCGCTTTTTTTCTCTTTCTCTCTCTCTCTCTCTCTCTCTCCTCCCTCTCTCTTTCCATTAACCTTTCCTAAACAGTTTCTTTGAATATTTTCTTTGGCATAATTGCTGTTCTGTATTTAGTAACACATCGCGACACTATACTGTGTGGATGTAATTGCACCTCAGAAAAGATCAAACAATTGGATATACAAACATCTTCTTAAATTAGGCGATTCTATTGTAAAGTGCAAAATAGATAATTGTAAGCAAATTTATACATTTCATGGCAAAAGTGCAAGTAAAATAGATAGAGTAATAACAAGGATAAAGGGACATTTATACCGTAAGCATAAAATATGGAACGAAGAAGATCCCTTAAAATGGGAAAACGACAATAACTTTAACATGGCGATATTTCGACAAAGTAGGATTATACGAAGCAAAATGTAAATTTTGTAATCATTCACTTTTCGTATCATATACACTAATATTAAGGATTTTCATCTGCGAGAATACCATTATCAAACAATAAGAGCTATGATATGAAATAAAGGACTTAAAATCTCAATATCAATATCAAGTATATGAATATTCAAGATTTAGAGGAGAAATTGTAGATACTAATGTGTATAGAATGATGCAACAATCCGTAGCAGCAGAAAATGTGTGGCTATAAGTTCTCGTAATGACGATACAAACTGGCAAGCCGTTGCATGTCAAGTAGATCAGCAGAGATACATATGTGTTATTATTTCAATATGTCAAGTGTTATTGATATCAGTGATATCAAAATTCTCGAATCGAAATTCTATTAACAAAGCTCTCGAAAGATTAAGTAGCTCAACAATATCATGTTACAAATGGGTACTCAAGATTTCAAGAAGGAACTAACATACAGTTAATAATATACAGAATGATGCATCAATTCGTGATGGCAGAAAATGTGGCTACAAGTTCTCATAATGACGACACAACCTAGCCTCCTGGAAATCAAGAAAATCAATCAAACCTCATTGATATATTGATGTCATTCTGATATTATTATGACTTTTTGTTCTGCTTGGATTAAGGAAAATCTTTACGCACTACAACTTTCACTTCCTATAACTTGCTCATCAAGTGATTAAGTTCCATTGTGACTTAATTCAAGGTGTTTTATTTGAAATATTTTTTTGGAATAATGAATAGTTTAGATCTAGGAGATAATTGCATCCGACGCGACGCTTCAAGTGTGAGACATCCTGTGCTAGAGTTGCAAAGTATATCTAGCTAATACTGACAAATAATACTAACATTATTTAAAATAGTTATTGTTTATTTATTCAAATTCACATTATTTATATATATATATATATATATATATATATA